>NC_084755.1:29105639-29153139 GCF_033978785.1 Entelurus aequoreus
GTAAGAATTGTTTAGATATACTGTAAAACAGTGGCGTGCGGTGAGGTTCATGTCAGGTGAGGCACTGACTTCATCACAGTCAGATTTACAAACTTATGAACCCTAAAGAGTATCTTATTCACCATTTGATTGGCAGCAGTTAACGGGTTATGTTTAAAAGCTCATACCAGCATTCTTCCCTGCTTGGCACTCAGCATCAAGGGTTGGAATTGGGGGTTAAATCGCCAAAAATGATTCCCAGGCACAGCGCCGCTGCTGCTC
The DNA here is from genome assembly GCF_033978785.1 of Entelurus aequoreus. NCBI lineage: Eukaryota > Metazoa > Chordata > Actinopteri > Syngnathiformes > Syngnathidae > Entelurus > Entelurus aequoreus. The sequence goes on from NC_084755.1 coordinate 29,105,901, forward strand.
ACTGCTCCCCTCACCTCCCAGGGGGTGATCAAGGGGATGGGTCAAATGCAGAGGACAAATTTCACCACACCTAGTGTGTGTGAGACAATCATTGGTACTTTAACTTAACTTTACACTTACAAACTGTAGCACACAAAAAAGCACATTTAATTAAAAAAAACGTTATTATGGTCTTACCTTTACTTATAAGTGCGGGAACAGTGGTGTTCGTGTTGGAAGAGTTGTGAATGAATGAAATATGAAATCCGCGCTGCAGTCTGCAGGTGTACCTAATGTTGTGTCCCTGCGGTCGTTCGCGGCTCCTCCAGCGCGAGTATTGTTGTTTTTGCACTTTTTGGCTTATTAAGTGACTTTTTTTGGGTGGATTCGGTCTTGCACGTGGAGGGTTTGGGTGTGGACTTTGGTTGGTGTGGCGCTCCCGTCGGGCGGTGCGTTCTGCGGCGGAGATGCTTGGCACCAGGAGGCGGGGTTATGATGCGAGCCTCTCACAGTGCGTCTTCGCAGCAGTTTTATGAATGCTCAGCACAAGAAATACGTTACACACATACAGTTGTTGACAAAATACACTGTACATTATATACCTCAGCTAACTAAACTATGGAAATGTATAATATAATTCATATAGCAATACGGTCTCACTGCACAGCAGGCCAGCAGTTAGCCGAGTCATTGCGCACAATCCATGTTGAGGCACAACGCAGTGACGTGCCTCAACTGGCTGCTGATCACCGCACCGTCTCTTCTCAGTATTTGAACGGCAAATGTGAAAATAAAAATAAAAATAATCTAAAACTGGTGAAGTTAAATGGAAAATAACTTTAGTATAATCACTGGATACATATAACAATTTAATTTTTTTTTTTTCTTTTTACATTTTTTTTCTTTCCATGATGGTAGGTGAGGCCGTGCCTCCCCTGCCTCTAGTGACGGCACGCCACTGCTGTAAAACTTACAAACGTTGCTCGGAGTGATGAATGAAAGATCCATACGAGGAGAAACACTATGGACGAATAGTAGGCGGAACAGCACTTGTACTTCCGATTGAAAGCTCAGTCTCAACAGAAGAGCACTGCAGCACCTGCAGTGAGCGAACTGGTCCAAAAGATGGCGCTATAGCACAAACAACACACATTTTCAATGTCTTTTCTTTTTTCTTTTTCTTTTTTTTAAAGCAAAGAAAAATCCATGAATTAGCCGCACCGTTTTGTAAAACCGCAGGGGTCAAAGCGTAGGGAAAAAGTAGCAACTTATTGTCCAAAATTTACGGTAAATCTGATTATTTTGTGAGACTCGGTTTTAGAAATGTAAAATATATTTAAAACCTAACGTGGTGGACATATTTACTGTACAAAACAATATTGCCTTCTTTCAAACTTGCTCCAAACGAGATGTTTGGAATTTAGACTTTAGTGAAGTAGTTTGTCTTTGTTACGTCAGCAGACATGGCCATGCATGGAAGTTTACCCCGAGAGCTTTGCATGACTCCGCCATGTTTATTTAGTTGTAGTCAATAAGTCCCTTCTTTTTCTCTATCCTCTTGTTGCGGGGCAGACTGGCTCGCACGTGCACATGCATCCTCCGCTGTTGCCATTTCTAATCCAAAGTAACGTATAGTTGGAACGTATCTCTCTTGTAGGGTCGTTATGGAAGCGCTAAAAACTACAACACGGCTGACGGGGGGATAACATGAAGATGGTCTGTAAAACATAATTCATGCACATTTTAAACACAACACCACTATTAAATGTTGAGGAAGTCTTTTAAATGTAGAACAAATAGCACGACATGTCCCTTTTAAGTGTGTTGGAAGATATTGATCGGATTAACGTTGTTTTGAATGGGAAACATTTCTTCTGTTTTCACACTTTGGAACTGATTACTAATGAAAGGCGAGGTACCACTGTACTTACTGTACACATAACAGTTGTTTAGTCTTTTATACATACAGTGGGGCAAAAAAGTATTTAGTCAGCCACCCATTGATTGTCAATGGGTGGCTGACTAAATACTTTTTTGCCCCACTGTATGTCAAAGTGTCCATTTTTCAGCGTTTCCCATTGTTGGGCTGCGAGCGCCCCCTAGAGGGCCGCCAACAAATATGTTTCTCAGTTGTAATACACTTTTCCACCACGCGTGGCAGTAATGACAATAGCAAACAAGGAAAGTCAGAGAAGTAAGCGCAAAAATTATGACTAAAGTAGTTAAGCCGTATTTTTATTTTTGTATTTTTATTTTATTGACAGTTTAGTTAAGAAACTTACTAATTACTATTATTTATTACTGATTTAGTTTTTTTTGGGTTTTTTTTTGTTTTTGTATTTATTAAATCAACATAAAAAACACAAGATACACTTTAATTAGTGCACCAACCCAAAAAAACTCTCTCCCCCATTTACACTCATTCATACGGAGCCCCTAAATGGACATGGGGGGAAAAAACATTTTAGACATGTATCTCGTGCGCACGAAAACCTTTTTATAAAGTTATGGAAAAAAAAAAAAAAAAAAAAATTATATGTATATATTTTTAGACATGTATCTTGTGGCACTAGAAAGTTTATTGTGCGCACGAGATACATGTCTAAAAAAAAAAAAATTACGAGATACATGTCTAAAAGAAATGAATAAATTATTTAAAAAATAATTATTTCCCCCATGTGCCTTTAGGGGCTCCGTACATTCACACTCATTCACACAAAAGGGGTTGTTTCTTTCTGTTATTAAATTTCTGGTTCCTACAATATAAAACAATATAGTCTGCAAGGGATACAGTCCTTAAAGCACACATGATTGTGTGTGCTGCTGGTCCACTAACATTTTCATTAATTACTATTTTTTATATTGTTTTACTTTCTTTTTTATTCAAGAAAATGTTTTTTATTTATTTATCTTATTTTATTTTATTTTTAAAAAAAAGACCTTATCTTCACCAGACCAGGTTGTCAATGAAGTTAGATTGTTTAAAGGGTTCTTAAAACCAGGTCCAGTCCAGATTATGTCCAGGTCGGGCTCAGCAACACACACCTTCATTTATGTACACTGAAAATTGGGGAACACAACAGATTGTATATAATATATAAACAAAATTACATTTTCAAAATAAGCCTTTGAGGACTTCCCATCTTTTTTTATGTTTTTTGGCATCATTATTGTTTTCAACCATATAACTTTCTAAAGTTAAAAAATACTGGATAATTGTTTTAAAGAAAGTAATACTAAGTGAATATCTGTTTTTGGCCTTAAAAATAAACCTTTTACCGAGTACTATAATTAAATTGACTAAATCATGACTGTAAATAAACTCTCCTAATATAACAGAAACCACATTAAGCTTCATAAACAAACCAATCCTTGAACACATTTTTTCAACTTCCACCCAAAACGAAGACACAATATGACAATACCAAAACAAATGCAGGGTTACTGATTTAGTTTATTTATTTTAGCACTACATAATTCCATGAGTCACTCGTATGCAGTATATTTGGTTAGTACTTATTTTTATAATCAGCCTGACTGTTAAATAATAATCCTTGTCATTAACACATGGTTTCATATAATTTGATAAAGGTTACAAACTGTAAGTAGGTTAGATATGATTTAATATCATACAAAAAACAAGAGAAAGATTACCAATTCAGTGTTAGTATTTAGTGGAAGAGCCCCACAACATCCTTTTGATTTTCCAGCCCTTTGTGGAAATAGTTTGGACACCCCCTAATAACAAAAACAAAACAACAATGGCGCTCTCTTGTGGTATGAAATTGCTGAAAACTGAAAGGGATCATTTTTACTTACCTCCATGCCCGCTTTTATAGGCCGTATAAAAAGAGAGTCAGCCATGAAATATGTTGTTCAGGTTGTCCCTGACGTCTAAGCAGGAAAATAAAATACTAAACATAATAATGATCACCACATAACTCTGACAAAGTCAATAAAAATGATGTAATACCTTTTTGAGAAGCATTTGTGTTGACATATAGGTTTGTGTTTGCAGGACACGGCGGGACAAGAGCGCTATCGGACCATCACCACCGCGTACTACAGAGGCGCCATGGGCTTCCTGCTCATGTACGACATCACCAACCAGGAGTCCTTCAACGCCGTCCAAGACTGGTGCGTTCATTTGAACCAATACGGTACCAATTCCCGGTACCTGGGAATTGATACCATACTCGTACCAATTTTCGGTACTTTAGTCTGTGTTGATAAATATAGTTTATGATAATAAAATCTTTTTTTATTTTTTATTGCAACATTTAAAATTACTGCTGTCCAGTTGTTTTGTTATCACATTTCGGAGTCTCAATTGCAGTACTGTATAGTCTATGGTGTGTTGGCTAGTCAGTTCAGTCTTGGATAAATCTAGTCTTTTGTTGCGCCCTAAAATGTGTTAATACTGTAAGTATTGTACTTATTATGCACCAGCTGTTTGATTGCAATGTGCATCTAACTTGTAGTTTTCGATAACACATTTGCAGGTGTTAAAATTGCCATGTAAAATCGCTAATGCTAATCAGGAGCATGTCAATTGCAAAGCCAATGTATATTAGCATCAAGCTTCATTGGCCAGGTATGTTTAACACACACTGTGCTCTCTTTGTTCAACGTAAACAACAAATATTAACTATAAGTAAAAGTCTTAGGTTTGAGCGTTTTTGGAGTCAATTGCTTTGTTGGTATTGAAAAGTGCAACATTACGCAGAGGTAGTTTGGCCGAGTCCGCTCTCAGTGCTGCTGGAGTGATCACCAAGTGCCAAAGTGGAACCCAGGTACTGGAACATAGCATTATTGGATTTTACATGAATCAGGGCCTGGTACTACAGGTGGGATTCGATCTGTGGGGGGGGTTCTGGATTCTTGTGATGTGCGATACCGCTGATTTTTTCATTTAAAATTCAGGCCGGTATCGGCGATACCAATCCGATATCGATACTTTGTGCAAATATACCTAACGTGTCTGCTAAAATTTAAAAAGTTGTGGATTTTTCAAATAAGATGTTTATCTGGAAAAAAAACAGTAAAATGTAAAAAAAAAAATTGGAATGTAATGAAAAAAAACTGAACATTTTAAATTAATAATATTAATATACTTAGTCACCTATAACACAACGTATTATTTTAAATTCATATAAAAACAGTTTTTAGCATTTTTTTTTTTAAATATCAAAATGCCACCGCCCCAATACTTTGGCGGAAAAAGTCTTAACACCTCTGATCTAAAATATTACAAGCTCTCAAAATAAAAATAAATATATTCCTAAATGACAAAGTTTAGAAAAATGGTACTAAGTTATGAATTAATTTGACAAATTAGAACAACCACAATAAACACTGTTAAATGTGTAACTGAACATGAATATTTTCATACAGGCAACATTTTTGACACACTTGATTATGCAGTTACACAATCTTATTATTTTATTCTTACATGGGAATAAAAACAGCAAAATGTAAGAAAAAAAGAGCAAAAAATTAGTATGTAATTAGAAAAAGCTGAAAAGTTCTAATAATTAATAATACAAATATATTAAGTCATCTTTAATGCGTAATTTTAGCTATTTTTTAATTTCAAAAATATCACATAGGCCCCGCATACTATGACTTTTCAGTATGCAGTCCCAGGTGGAAAAAGGTTGGACACCCCTGAACTAAAGTATCAATATTTTGATTTGAGAATTGATATCAGAGCATATAGATCTGGTATCGATATTTCAGTATCCATCCGACTGTATTCGGTACTCAGATGGATCATGGCGTGTGTTTTACGATCAGGTGTGTGTGTGTGTTACAGGGCCACGCAGATCAAACAATACTCGTGGGACAACGCCCAGGTGATCCTGATCGGTAACAAGTGTGACATGGAAGATGACCGGCTGATACCCACAGAGGACGGCCAGCGTATTGCCGAGGACCTTGGTATGTACACCTTGGATATACAGTCGTGGTCAAAAGTTTACACACTCTTGTAAAGAACATAAAGTCATGGCTGTCTTGAGTTTCCAATCATTTCTACAACTCTTATTTTTTTGTGATAGAGTTGACAAAATTAGTGCAGTTCAGCTAAATGTGTTGCTTTTCTGACATGGACTTGTTTCTTCAGCATTGTCCACACGTTTAACTCAGGAATTTGGGAAGGCCATTCTAAAACCTTAATTCTAGCCTGATTTAGCCATTCCTTTACCACTTTTGACGTGTGTTTGGGGTCATTCTCCTGTTGGATCACCCAACTGCGCCCAAGACCCAACCTCCAGGCTGATGATTTTAGGTTGTCCTGAAGACTTTGGAGGTAATCCTCCTTTTTCATTGTCCCTTTTAAAGCACCAGTTCCATTGGCAGCAAAACAGGCCCAGAGCATAATACTACCACCACCATGCTTGACAATAGGCCTGGTGTTCCTGGGATTAAAGGCCTCACCTTTTCTCCTCCAAACATATTGCTGGGTATATATTAACATTGCTAGTTAAATATTCAAACACAATGTTACTGTTCAAACCGTGTGTAATTTTAAATGTTACAGTGGCCAAAAATATTGAATGTACTTTAATATTATGTATTTTCTGAACTATAGAACACACCGGCATAAAGCCGCACCCACAAAATTTTAGAAGAAATTTTTTTCTTTCCATATATTTGTCGCACTGGACTTTAAACTGCAGATATATACGTTGTGAAATGAGTTATTTACACAGAAAGATTTTGTAAATGTTTATTTACATATCTTAATTGTTTCCAAACGGTGCCTGTAACACAGCAGTAAAACGGCTGATCAAACAAAACAGAAGTCATCCTCATGGACCCACTAGCTGCGGAAGCTAGCTCTCCAATCAGCTATATAGACTCAATAAATCCACGGTGACGTTTTGGTGAATTTACTGAGACATTTGTGAAACTGAAACAATACAAAAAGAATGCCATTGTAAGTTAATAATGCTAACAGACACTCGTTAACGTGTTAGCATATCAGTTATTGCTAACGACGCACACTTGATTACATTATGATAGCACATACAAATATGCTTGAAAACACTCCGACAGACATCACACATGGGACGGTTTAGTAAGTATAAACAGTTTTTGTTATATTGTAAAAGTTACGAACGTTGCCTGGTGTGACAAATGAAGAATCCATACGAGTAAAAACGCTATGGACTACTGGAAGATGGAACGACAAGTTCAAAGCACTAAAACGGAAGGAAATACTGTAGCCGTTCACTCGTCCAGAAGGTGGCACCATAGCACAAACAATAAATAACACACCTATTCAGTGTCTCTGCTCGTGTTTAATGAAAACTATTTGTTGAACATGTTAGAATAATTGTTTCTAAATTATCACAAAAACGTTGTTACATTGAGGTTCTGGTGAGAAGACAAAAGCTGTCTTTGAAACCTAGCAAGAGTAAGGCTCATAAAACTCCACTGTGTAGGGGGGAAAGCAAGTTGAAGGTGTTCTTTCATGTATGGTAATCAACAGAAAGATATTGTTTTAACTCAGACCTGGGCATTCTGCGGCCCGCGGGCCACATCCGGCCCTTTGTGCGTCCCTGTCCGGCCCGCGTGAGGCCAATCATAAATTACAAAATACATTTTAAAAAGTATCTATGTCGAGTGTGCAATACAACGGTGCTGCTTTTGTTTTGAAAAGCGTTATTTGTATTACTTCCGTGTGGACGTATGCGCGTGCGTGATTGTGAGTGAATGTGAACAGCTGCAATCACAAATTACAAAATAAAGTTGAAAAAACATCTATGTCGTGCTTTAATTTTGAAAAGCGTTATTTATGGGCATATGTCCGTGTGTAACCTGCGAGTGAAGGTGCACATGCAGCGACAAGTGATGCACGGTTTACACCCGAGACGCTAAAAAGAGAAAAGGTGATGACGAATGGCGTGTTTTCAACAAGACATGGACTGCCAAGCAAAGTACCCTCTAAAGTACGCGCCTGCGCAATTGCGCACTGCTCAAGTGTCCTCTGCGCACAGCAAATATATGCCGCGCACCTAACCAAATCCCATCTGAATTCTAAACAAAATAAACACAGTTATTCTGTGTAATTTTGCAATGCAACTTTGAGTGACAGTGACAACAAGCGGCTTTAACGGTGTTCGTTAACACCGTTCAATTGAACACCGTTCAATTATTGTAACGTCTATCGAGATGCTTCGAGGACAGGAATTATATCGATCACTTTATTGAGCAAAACTGTTTATATTCGGCCATAACCACACCAAAAACATGAGTAAAACAATTCTATCTCGAAAAACTAGTCATTTTCTGCCGTACAAACCAGGCCAAAACCAACTTGTCATCTGTCACCAACACACATACCACTAAACCACTGGTGCGTTTATGGCCACACAAAAAGTCGGACAACTCAAACACCACACAAAGTTACACTATGACTCCTCAGTCATACGTGTGCTTATTCTACTGTAATTTATTATTAATGTTAATGTATTGATATTAATCATGGAATGCTGTTACTAGAGAAAGTTACAGGAATGCACACTTCATCCTATGCTTACATTTCATTGTGCAACATGAGGATGTTTAAGGGGAACTAAATGTGATCTCTGAAAGGGGTACAAATGATTTCCAAAGCAGTGCTTTTGGTATAAAGTTAAGTTAGGTTAAATGAAAGTATTATTATTTATTATTATTATTATTATTATTATTTATCTTACGGTATATATCAAAAATAATATTGAGCAAAATTGAATTGAAATATTGTCGATGTGGCCCTCCAGCAGTGCTCGGGTTGCTCATGCGGCCCCCGGTAAAAATTAATTGCCCACCCCTGTTTTAACCCAAGGACTTCAAAGCGGAGAGATGGCAGGATCTGCCCAATTTCCAGACAAACTCTTTTTGAACTATTTTATGGACTTCTTTTTTATGTATTTTACGAACTCTTTTTGAACTATTTTATGAACCTCTTTTTTGAACTATTTTACAAACTCTTTTTGAACAGACCTTTTCTGTGAACTTTTTGCGACCTTTGTCCTTTGGAAACAGCGGTGGCCATGTGGTCGTGGAGGTTCCAAAATAAAAGGAGGCGTGCAATCTTTTGGCAGAGCGTGCTGAGATAGTGTACAGTGTACAGGTGTACAGTGTACAGACGACTCTCCTCAATATTGAGTCCAAATTGAATTCTCTCTCTGTTTAATTCTTTGCCTCTTGTCTTGTTTAATAGATGTCATCAGTGTTTGAACCTGACAGAACACAAAACAATATGGCCGTTAGCATAGAAAAATCCATAAATTAGCCGCACTGTTTTACAAGCCGTAGGGTTCAAAGTGTGTGGAAATAGTTGAATTTTTCAGGAAATAGTTATAGTATATAAAATATATATAAAATAATATAAAACTTCTTTCCGTCTTAGTGCCATCTCTCTCTCCCCTGCCGTCAGGTTTCCAGTTCTTCGAGGCCAGCGCGAAGGACAACATCAACGTCAAGCAGGTGTTCGAGTGCCTCGTGGACGTGATCTGTGACAAGATGAACGAGAGCATGGAGGCGGACTTGAACATAGCGCCCAACCACAGGAACCAAGGCCTGAAAGACTCGCCTCCTTCCAATAACAAGAGCAACTGTGCTTGCTAAACCACACTCACACACACACACACACACACACACACACACACACACACACACACACACACACACACACACACACACACACACACACACACACACACACACACACACACACACACGCACACACTAATACTGGTAATCAACTTTTCTGTGCCTGGACTGTGGGACTTGCTGCTCCTCTTCATCTCTGTTCACTGCAGCCCCGCCCAGCACAAAAGGCAGAAGGCTGAGATAGTCATCATCACTGTTAGAGACCCCACACCCCTGCGACGTAAAAGGCCCCTCTCATTCTTTTCTCCCGAGGACTCAACCCTCACACTCCGCTTCGTCCACAACCACTATCAAGTACGTGCTGAAAACACGCATGAACGATGTCATCACATCCAACACATCTCAGGCAATATTATAAACTCTGCCATTGCTCTATGAGACAATACTGTTCCATTTTAACTGTTAATGTCCGACAGCTATTGGCTTATGTATACTGTTTTTTCCATTTGTGCACTGCATTATGACAGCGGTGTCAAATATTTAATATACTATTTAACCTGAGCTGAACCATACCATACCAATCACACATTTTAAGTGAAAAAACGTGAAAACAAAATGGCAAAACACTGTAAAAACTCAAATGTTATGTTTCGTTATAGTAATAAAAAATACTCTGTGATTGTATTTTATTTTGTTTTTACATATTCAGTGTTCTAAATATATAGTGGCTCCTGAAAAAAAATATTCCATGAGTGAGAAATACTCCAAATGAGTCCTTTCACACATTTTATACAGAATAATTATCGTATTTTTCGGAGTATAAGTCGCTCCGGAGTATAAGTCGCACCGGCCGAAAATGCATAATAAAGAAGGAAAAAAACATATAAGTCGCATTTTTTGGGGAAATTTATTTGATAAAACCGACCAAGAATAGACATTTGAAAGGCAATTTAAAATAAATAAAGAATAGTGAACAACAGGCTGAATAAGTGTACGTTATATGAGGCATAAATAACCAACTGAGAACGTGCCTGGTATGTTAACGTAACATATTATGGTAAGAGTCATTCAAATAACTATAACATATAGAACATGCTATACGTTTACCAAACAATCTGTCACTCCTAATCGCTAAATCCCATGAAATCTTATACGTCTAGTCTCTTACGTGAATGAGCTAAATAATATTATTTGATATTTTACGGTAATGTGTTAATAATTTCACACATAAGTCGCTCCTAAATATAAGTCGCACCCCCGGCCAAACTATGAAAAAAAACTACGACTTATAGTCCGAAAAATATGGTATATCGATATATCACCCAGCCCTAAATGAAATGTATAAATGAACACTTAACACAACTTACTGATTTAATAGTGTTTCTCACCATCTTTATCAAAGTGCTGGCACTCACAACTTTCTTTGGCCCTTGTTGACTTTTTTTTTTCTTTTCTTTTTTGCAGCGCCACAGACATTTATTCTTTGTTTTGGCCCTCGGTTTCGTGGAGTGCTACACGGGAACACAGACTAGTTTGGTCGTACGATAACGACAACGTTTGAGATTTTCTTTAAAAAGTCGGGCGAACGAATGCCAAGGTATCACTGGTGTTGATTAGAATGCTAAATATCAGCGGGGTCCAAGTGTGGCCCCCGGGTCTTTTTTCTTTTAATTGCAAGGTATAGAAATACATTTACCAAAAAAAAAAACAGCAAAAATGTGGTTAATACAGAAAAAAAAGCGCAATGTTAAGCAAAAAGGGCTGATCTACTTTAATAGCTAATCATAACAAAAACTTTTTTTTTTTTAAACATCTGAATTTTTTTTGGCGTATTACAAACTTTAAAAAAATACATACAAATAATAAAGTGGCCTCCCTGCATCCTTATTTGTTTTTATGCAGGCATTGGTGGAAAAAGTTTTGACTTATTGTTGAAATAATTACACTATCCTGTAAAAACATGTTAACGATTCGTAAAGTGACACCTGAAAATTGCCATTTTTGTCAATATCTAACTTTTTACAGTCTGCTTTCTTTGGTCAACTTGAGGACAGACAAATCTACTTAAAGGCCTACTGAAAGCCACTACTACCGACCACGCAGTCTGATAGTTTATATATCAATGATGAAATCTTAACATTGCAACACATGCCAATACGGCCGGGTTAACTTATAAAGTGCAATTTTAAATTTCCCGCTAAACTTCCGGTTGAAAACGTCTATGTATGATGACGTATGCGCGTGACGTCAATCGCTGAAACGGAAGTATTGGGACACCATTGAATCCAATACAAAAAAGCTCTGTTTTCATCTCAAAATTCCACAGTATTCTGGACATCTGTGTTGGTGAATCTTTTGCAATTTGTTTAATGAAAAATGAAGACTGCAAAGAAGAAAGTTGTAGGTGTGATCGGTGTATTAGCGGCTGGATGCAGCAACACAACTACGAGGACTTTGAGATGGATAGCATACGCACTCGCCGCCGACCTCACCTTGACTTCCTTCGTCTACGGGCCGCCGACCGCATCTATGATCAGGTGAAGTCTTTCGTCGCTCCGTCGATCGCTGGAACGCAGGTGAGCACGGGTGTTGATGAGCAGATGAGGGCTGGCTGGCGTAGGTGGATAGCTAATGTTTTTGGCATTGCTCTGTGAGGTCCCGTTGCTAAGTTAGCTTCAATGGCGTCGTTAGCAACAGCATTGTTAAGCTTCGCCAGCCTGGAAAGCATTAACCGTGTAGTTACAGGTCCATGGTTTAATAGTAATGTTGATTTTCTGTCTATCCTTCCAGTCAGGGGTTTATTTCTTTTGTTTCTATCTGCATTTAAGCACGATGCTATCACTTTAGCTCCGTAGCTAAAGAGCTTCACCTCGGAGATAAAAGTCACTGTGAATGTCCATTTTGCGTTCTCGACTCTCATTTTCAAGAGGATATAGTCTCCGAGGTGGTTTAAAATACAAATCCGTGATCCACAATAGAAAAAGGAGAGAGTGTGGAATCCAATGAACCCTTGTACCTAAGTTACGGTCAGAGCGAAATAAGATACGTCCTGCACTGCACGCTAGTCCTTCACTTTCACGTTCCTCATCCACGAACCTTTCATCCTCGCTCAAATTAATGGGGTAATCGTCGCTTTCTCGGTCCGAATCTCTCTCGCTGCATTGTAAACAATGGGAAAATGTGAGGAGTCCTTCCTCCTGTGACGTCACGCTACTTCCGGTACAGGCAAGGCTTTTTTTTTTATCAGCGACCAAAAGTTGCGACCTTTATCGTCGTTGTTCTATACTAAATCCTTCAGCAAAAATATGGCAATATCGCAAAATGATCAAGTATGACACATAGAATGGATCTGCTATCCCCGTTTAAATAAAAAAATTTCATTTCAGTAGGCCTTTAATAGCTAATAACACCTTCTTCTTTTTTTTTACCTCTATGAATTTTTTTTGGTGTATTACAAACTTAAAAAAATACATACAAACAATAAAGTGGCCTCCCTGCATCCTTATATTTGTTTGTATGCAGGCATTGGGGGAAAAAGTTTTGACTTATGGTTGGAATAATTACACTATCCTGTAAAAACGTGTGTCGCAAAATGACACCTGAAAATGGTAATTTTTGTCAATATCTAACTTTTTACAGTCTGCTTTCTTTGGTGATCGCCAACTCGAGGACAGACAAATCCACTTAACCCCAAGGTCAGCCACACTTTTGTATTGTTAAACACGTGCCTCTCAACCTAACATTAACATAATTATCCATGTAGGGCTGCACAATTAAGCTATTGTAAATTCTAATCGGATTATTTATGTTAAACTACATTTTAAAAAAATTTTGAAAAAGTTTCATAGATTTTTTTACTCTTAGCATGTCTGGCGCCTCCAGGCTACACCACACGCTCCTTCTTCCTGCGAGAGCGCTCTCTATAGACATTCGGTGCTCCCCACACACGCGTCCTTTTCTCATGTTCTCATGTATTTTTTTATTTAATAATAATAATAGATTTTATTTGTAAAAAGCACTTTACATTGAGCAAACAACCTTAAAGTGCTACAGTGTATTGAAAAAAAAATGTTTTTTTAAATATAAAAACAAAAACTAGAACAGCCTAATAGCTAGAACTAGTATGCATATATCTACAAAAAGGCTTTTTTAAAAAGAAGGGTTTTTAAGCCTTTTTTAAAAGCATCCACAGTCTGTAGTGCCCACAGGTGGTCAGGGAGAGCATTCCACAGACTGGGAATTTTTTATGTAAACATTTGTTTGCGTTTCAAGGCATAAACAACTTCCAAAAGTACAATCACATATAAAAGGCTAATTTTCCCCCCAAAATAAGACACACAAAAGAAAACTTTTTTTTTTTTACAAATAAAAATAAATAGTTTTTATCCAATTGGTTTTACTGTTTTGTTTTTGTACGTGTCCTTGAGTGCCTAGAAAGGCGCCTAAAAAGTAAAATGTATTATTAATGACTAAATATATCACCAAAAAATAAATAAAATAAAATTCATCAGTCAATATTCCCCATATTGTCATTTATTTGTGGCCAGGAATGAAATAAAAAGTGTGTGTCCAAATGGTCACCAAATGGCACAAGTGATTGTAGAAATCCGCCTCCACAAGCCCGGAGTGTGTGCAGAAAAACTGCGTAAGCCGTGAGAAGCCCGAACCTTTATCTTTACCGTAAGTGCTAAGAGGAAAACAGAGTTTGTCTCCATGGTGTACAAAAAGTGGCCTAGGGGCTATTTGTAGAATGCAGCTTACTAAAGAAACTATTAAAAGATGAAACATAGAGCAAACATGCATAAAGTAAGGAGAAAAATATTAAATATTGATACTAATAATGTTGTTTTTGGTAGTTTTTACAACAACAAAAAATGTAAGAGTTATCTGATATTGGGATAATATTTTGGGCCTAAATCAGCACTATACTCTTGTATTGTACTCCTATTATATAACTCAGGGGTTCTCAACCTTTTTGACCCTGGGGCCCAACTTTTCCACTCCATAGGGGCCCGGAGCCCACTCAATTGTTACCACTAAATTAGTTATTCTACTCTTGATTTTAATCATAATCAATAATTATATCTAACATACACACAGTTTAACAGGATGAACCTCGTCAAATGATAAGAATACAAAGATTATTATTAAGGCTTAGGTCTGGCTGATTACTAAAATGAATACTAATAAAAAATACTGCATAAGAATTAATACATTCTTACCTAAATAATTAATAATTATAGGTTATATGTTTCTTAAATAAACTGTCAATATAGTTAAAGTGCAAATGAAAATAAAGCTTCACCACTTTAGTTGTCATTTTTGCGCTTAAGAAACTTCTGACTTTAGCTCCAGACTTCTTCAGTTTGTTTTTGTCATTACTGCCACAAGTGGTGGAAAGGTGTATTACAACTGAGTACCCACACTGAGAAATATTTTTTTGGTTCAGAAACACTGATCCAAATCATGCAGAGTCTCGCTTGGTGGAGTTT
The DNA here is from genome assembly GCF_033978785.1 of Entelurus aequoreus. Classification (NCBI taxonomy): domain Eukaryota; kingdom Metazoa; phylum Chordata; class Actinopteri; order Syngnathiformes; family Syngnathidae; genus Entelurus; species Entelurus aequoreus. Next base: position 29,120,975 of record NC_084755.1, read on the forward strand.
AATTATGACTTCTCGACATGGAACTCGCATGTTCCAAAGCCACAATAAATCTCGCAGAGTTCAGTACAAATTGGGAGCTAAAAAGTATTAATTCAGGTAATTATTTGTCTTATTGATTCATTTTGTGCTTTTGGCTCCCGGGAGTCTCAAGAGGACTTGACAAAAGAGGATGTGGGGCTCTGTGAGGAAGTCGTTAAAGTGCCAAAACTGTCGGGGGGGAAGCGTACAGTAAATCATATTTTTCTGTGTTGGGGGTAGCAGAGGAAATGTGGACACCTGCGTTGATTTTGTAAGATAAGTTATTATTGCTGCACTAACTCGACACAAGTGTGCGCACTACTCCTTTCCAGTTCATCACACAATCTTCCCTTGCGAAGAAGATAACATTTCCGCTCATGTACAGTATAACTGACCAAAATTTTGAAGTAAATTTAGTTGTATATGAGGGAAATGTTACGTGTAGAGGGGGAAGGAGACGGCAGACTGGAGGGACGTTGTTTTAAATCTGTTTAATTATTATATACGCACAATATACAATAATCAGAAATGAAGTGTGTGAACTAATCCAAATAAGTGTATGGTGTGCATCTGTGTGTGAATTAACTGGTGTGTGTTACCGGGAGTGTTGAGCATGAGGCGGAAGTCCAAAAGGGGCAGGGCTGGCTCGGAGGTCTGTGAGCAGACGTGAGGTCGAGGGCATGAGAGAGGCGTCAAAGTCCGTGTCCAGGCGGGAGGTCGAGATCCAAGCTGCAGAGACGCGAGACAATGAACACGACGGGGAAGAAAACACAAAGAGCAAATAGTGCGCATAGAGCTTGACGTATAGGCTTACTGTACTGAACAGGGAACTAAGTTCTGGCGCGGGATAGCAGGTTGTGCAGGCTTATGAAAGCAGGTCCTCTGATCAGTGACAGGTGCGCTGAGTGCTGGCGATTAATTGCAGCTGCTTGCTGCAGCCGGACTGACGCGTGCCCGGCGCGCTCCCGGGGTTGCGCTCAGCACAGCGCACACATCAATGCGCACTGAGGTGCGCTCGGGCCGTGACAGGAAAACAATAAACTACAATATGCAGTTCAATTAAAGTGATTGGCTGACAACACTAGTGAATTAGTGAATTATATTTATATAGCGCTTTTCTCTAGTGACTCATGGCGCTGTTACATAGTGAAACCCAATATCTAAGTTACATTTAAACCAGTGTGGGTGGCACTGGGAGCAGGTGGGTAAAGTGTCTTGCCCAAGGACACAACGGCAGTGACTAGGATGGCGGAAGCAGGGATCGAACCTGGAACCCTCAAGTTGCTGGCACGGCCACTCTACCAACCGAGCTATACCGCCCACTACATTTGTATTACAACATATATCAGGCCTGGGCAATTATTTAGACCCGGGTGGGCCAAATTTAGAGAAAAAAATGTGTCTGGGGCCGTTATCTGATTTTCAGGAATATTAATACAAAACCTCACACTAATGTCTGATTGAACGCTTAAAACGTTATGACAGACCGCCTTAAAAAACGGAATGGAATTTAAAAAATGTTTTACTGAATGAGACACCCAGAATGTACATGAAAATAAAGAATGTGGGATTTACAATATTAACTATGAACGATAAAACACTGAATATTGACAACATATGAACGTCACACCCCCTCTCGATCGACATACTTTACAATCAAGCGAAACGCAACAAAAATGCTACAAACATCGAAATATGAACGCGAAGGGTAAAAAATAAACCCACCTACAATCTGATACATCTGATATATCACTAAGCTTTAGAACTTTCTTGTAAAAATCTCCTTCCGTGTCCCACATTTCAGGCTGACACTCTGTGGAAACGCTCCCCACCCACACTGCTTGGTGCCTCGTCTGAGCTGCTGTGACGTAGATGACCATAGTAACTAATTAGATGACCATAGTAACTAATTAGATGACCAAAGTAACTAATTAGATGACCATAGTAACTAATTATATGACCATAGTAACTAGTATATCATACAAAAGGGCAGATTCCAACCATTGAAATACTTTGTATAATTCAAGACTTGCGGTCATTATAAAACATCACTGCACATCATAATGGCAGCTACACTTTACATCTTAAAGATCAAAAAAAAATTTGGGGGAATGTCCGGCAGGCCAGATTGAAAAGCTTAACGAGCCGCATGCGGCCCCTGGGCCTTAATTTGCCCAGGTTTGACATATATGGACCCCAATTATTATGTAATGTATTTAAAAACATATGTTAGTGTTTCTCTCTCTATGAGATTATATAAAAAAAGTGATTTACATTTTGGATGATGTACAGTCGAGCTCTTAGATGTGATCTTGCATAGGTTTGCAGTAATTTAATTGCATGTTTCATTTTCAGTCACACAAATGGGAGCTCATGGACGTATTGATTGACGTGAAATATTTTGAAATATGATGGTCATCGTTCATTTGCTTACGGATATGTTTGACGAGTTACTTTCGATGACTTCATGACAAGTTGCGGCAAAAGTGATGATTTGAGGTAGGGATGTCACGATACCGACTGCGGGGGTTCCCTCCGGGTACTCCGGCTTCCTCCCACCTCCAAAGACATGCACCTGGAGGATAGGCCCCTCCCACCTCCAAAGACATGCACCTGGGGATAGGTTGATTGGCAACACTAAATTGGCCCTAGTGTGTGAATGTTGTCTATCTGTGTTGGCCCTGTGATGAGGTGGCGACTTGTCCAGGGTGTACCCCGCCTTCCACCCGAATGCAGCTGAGATAGGCTCCAGCACCCCCTGCGACCCCGAAAGGGACAAGCGGTAGAAAATGGATGGATGTCACGATACCTATACCTGTATATCGTATTTTTCGGAGTATAAGTCGCTCCGGAGTATAAGTTGCAGTGGCCCAAAATGCATAATAAAGAAGGAAAAAAACATATAAGTCACACTGGAGTATAAGTCGCATTTTTTGGGGAAATTTATTTGATAAAAGCCAACACCAAGAATAGACATTTGAAAGGCAATTTAAAATAAATAAAGAATAGTGAACAACAGGCTGAATAAGTGTACGTTATATGAGGCATAAATAACCAACTGAGAACGTGCCTGGTATGTTAACGTAACATATTATGGTAAGAGTCATTCAAATAACTATAACATATAGAACATGCTATACGTTTACCAAACAATATGTCACTCCTAATCGCTAAATCCCATGAAATCTTATACGTCTAGTCTCTTACGTGAATGAGCTAAATAATATTATTTGATATTTTACAGCAATGTGTTAATAATTTCACACATAAGTCGCTCCTGAGTATAAGTCGCACCCCCGGCCAAACTATGAAAAAAAAACTGCGACTTACAGTCCGAAAAATACGGTACTACTCTAGCCTACCAGTGAATTCAAAAAAGGCTAATGCGATCTTGGGAGAAGTGGTGGGTCATGTGACTGACATTTCTTTCCACCACCATGAATGATGGTGAAGAGCTTTAAGTGTCTGGAAAAGCGCCTTATAAATCGAATCCATTATTATTATTAATATTATTATTATTGTTATCATCGAAGATATGGATCTATTTAGAACTGTAATAACAGGACATCTATTGAGTGTTGCCCTGGTCTATACACAAATTCGGAAGACGATGGCAGCCGTTCAAGGAGCCCAAAGGCTGCCCGTAGCAACTGATAGAGTGGGCGGAGCTGTAAGCATTCAGACTTTGGTGATCTCGGAATTGAATCGCAAATTGGACAACATCTCGAAGAGGCCTTCAGCACTGCCAGGCGAAATTATGATCAATGTGAGAGACAGAACGGACAACTAGTGAACACAAAACCGTTGAAATGTGTTTTTGCTCGGCCAACTAAGAACAATCCTTAGCTGCAATTCTGTGCTTTAAACACCCCGAGTGAGACAAGTGCAGCAAAAGACGCTCTGAATCCTCCCCGTCTTCAAGAACACCTGGGATGTTGTCTCATTTTGCGTATGGAGCGACCTCTAGGGTTCTAGACAATACATACGCCCATGGACTACCACACAGACATGCGCAAACACCCCGACGCCCTCCCGTTGTGAGTCCTGAGTTTTCTGTATGTCGTAACATGTGTCCATATGTGCTTATTGTTCCTTGAGGGTTTTTTCCTGGTCTCAAACTGAGCCCCCCTCCACAACTAACCCCAAAGGGGTTTTTTTACTCATCCTACCCACATGTTTACCATTTCCCGCCTTTTTAGTGCGTAAAAAAAAATGTCAGCGTATAAAAATTCAATGCAGAAATATTCGTTGCTTCCAAACTCAAGACCCACTTCCGGTAAACCAAGACCGAGGCAATCGATCCGGTCTCAGAGCCAATTAACGGGGTGTCAAGTTTGCAGGTGAAATTTTCTGCACTATATTTGAACAAACTTGATTTTTTAACTCATACTGAAATAATAAGGATGCTGGAGGAAAAAAAACATCTACACCCAAATTGCGATTCTTATTTATCCCCATTCTGAATCGATTCATCATATTCATAATTTATTTAAAAAGAGAAAAAACGTTTTTTGTTTTTTTTAAAGTATTGATTCTTAAAAATACGTTTTTAGGGCTGTTTCTGTGGGTTTGAAAAAATATATATTTTAAGAATTTTTATACTAAATAATCAAATGCAAGAATCGGTTTGAATCGAATCGTCACCCCAAGAATCGGAATCAAATGGAATCATGAGTTCACATTTTTCAGTATTGATTTAAAAGGAGAAAAACATATTTTTTAACAATCAATTCTTAAAAATATGTTTTTAAGGCTGTTTCTGTGTTGTTGTTTTTTTAGAAATATATATTTTTTTATAATTTTTATACCAAATAACATTGCAAGAATCGGTTTAAATCGATTCTGAATCGAATCGTCACCCTAAGAATTGGATTTAAATAGAATCGTGATTTTAATCATTTTCAAACTGATTTAAAAGGAGGAAACCTTTTTTTTAACTATCAATTTTTTTTTAAACATGTTTTTAAGGCCATTTCTGTGCTTTTTAAAAGTATTGTATTTAGGGCTGCAACTAACAACTAATTTGATCATCGATTAATCTGTCGATTAATCGATTAATAATCGGGGGGAAAGAGACAAACTACATTTCAATCCTTTCCAGTATTTTATTGGGGGGAAAAAGAAAAAAAAAGAGTACTGGCACCATACTTATTTTGATTATTGTTTCTCAGCTGTTTGAAAATGTTGCAGTTTATAAATAAAGGTTTATAAAAAAATAATTTAAAAAAAGTAGCCTCTGCGCATAGCATAGATCCAACAAATCGATGACTAATTTCATCGCCAACTATTTTTATAATCGATTTAATCGATTAGTTGTTGCAGCCCTAATTGTATTATCATTTTTATACCAACTAACATATTTCAAGAATCGGTTTGAATCAAACCATCACCCCAAGAATTGGAATCAAAAGGAATCGTGATTTCATAATTTTCAAAATTGATTTAAAAAGAGAAAAACATTTAGTTTTAACAATCGATTCTTAAAGATAAGTTTTATGGCTATTACTGTGTTTTTTTCTCCCGTTTTTTAATTATCATTTTCATACCACATTATATAATGCAAGAATCTGTTTGAATCTATTCTGAATCGAATTTTCACCCTAAAAATCGGAATCAAATGGAATTGAATAGTTTTCTAAATTGATTTAAAAAGACCAAAAAAAAATTTTACACTCCATTTTCACAAACTTGATTTTTTTAACACAAATTATGCGCACAATTTGTATTCAATAAAATTGCCAGCATAATTTGATGTAAAAAAAAAATCAGTTCTCAAAATTTAAATGCAAAAAATTGAATTACATGAATTCAGTATCTAAAAAAAAAAAAAGTTTTGGTAATAAAGACACAAATGAACCTCCATACTTTATCGATGTTTACACCGTCTAATTGTGTTTGACTTTCTCTTCTACTCTTACCAAATAGCATTATTTCCCTTTAACTGATACTCAAAAATTTCTTTATTTAATCTGTTATTTATATTATTTATTTATTAATATTTATATATTATTTATAATATATTTATAAATATAAAATATATATATATATATTTATATATATATATATATATTTATAAATATTTATAATATTTATATTTAATTATTTATATCTATGTTATTATTTTGTATTTGTGCTCTCTCCTGAACAAAACGCAGCAAATAATACTAGATTAAGTCCTTCTAGATAATAAACCATTTTGGTTCCAGTATTGATCCCTGTGGAACGCCACAAGATATTATTCAGCGTTGTCGACGCCTAGCTTCCTGTTGGTTAGGTAGTTTCCTCACCCATCTAATTTGTTAAGATATTATGATTAATTGTGTCAAATATTTTTAGTATATATTATTATATATATTTAGAAAAATATTACTTTTTTGTTACTTTAAAAAACAATTATGTAAAGTTTTTTTTTTGTTTTTTTAGTGGTGGTTTCCAATGTAAAAACAAACAAATAATACACACTTTTTTGTTGTATATGAATGACCTTGCTCACCTTCTAACCCACAACATTAAACCAGTTTTTAGTGTTTTATCTAAACAACCAGCCCAACCACAATCACTTCCTGCCACCATTTCCCTCGGCCTGCAGACTTTATCTGAATGACGTTACGTGTCCGTTGTGTAAAGTACACCTTTCCTTGCGTCAGGGTCCTGCCTCTTTGCAAATGATGTAAGGAGGTGGACTGTTGCGTTTGAACTGACCGGGGCGGGCGGGCGACCTATCGGGGTGAAGGGACAGCCTGGTCTGCTGCGCCGATAACGGCAGACAAGACAAGACAAGACAAGACAAGACAAGGCGTGTGGCGATAAGAAAAGGTTTATGTCTGCCTCGTAAGTAGCTAAATAGTAAGGATGTTGGAGGAAAAAAACATTTACACCCAAATCAAGATTCTTATTTATCCCGGTCCTGAATCGATTCATCATATTCATAATTGATTTAAAAAGAGGAAAAAAACATTGGTTTTTTTAACTATTCACTCTTAAAAATAAGTTTTTAAGGCTGTTTCTGTAGGTTTTTTAAAATATATTTTTATCATTTTTATACTAAATAATCAAATGCAAGTATCGGTTTGAATCGAATCGTCACCCCAAGAATCTTAATCAAATGGAATCATGAGTTCATCATTTTCAGAATTGATTTAAAAAGAGAAAAACATCTTTTTTTTTTAACAATCGATTCTTAAAAATAAATTTTTAAGTCTGTTTCTGCATTGTTGTTGTTATTTAAATATTTTGAAACCGTTTTTATACCAAATATATTGCAAGAATCGATTCTGAATCGAATCGTCACCCTAAGAATTGGAATCAAATAGGATCGTGAGTTTAATCATTTTCAAACTGATTTAAAAGGAGAAACCTTTTTTATTTAACTATCAATTTTTTTATATATATGTTTTTAAGGCCAATTATGTACTTTCTAAAAATATTTTATCATCATTTTTATGCCAAAGTATATAATGCAACAATCCGTTTCAATCGAATTGTCACCCTAAAAATTGGAATCAAATAATTTTCATAATTGATTTAAAAGGAGAAAAAACTTTAGCTATTGATTCTTAAAAAAACAAGTTTTTAAGGCTGTTTCTGTGGTTTTAAAAAAATATATATTTTATAATTTTTATACTTAATAAATGCAAGAATCGATTTGAATCGAATCGTCACCAAGAATCCATTATCATTTTTATACTAAATAATCAAATGCAAGAATCAGTTTGGATCGATTCTGAATCGAATCGTCAGACCAAGAATCGGAATCATGAGTTCATAATTTTCAGAATTGGTTTAAAAAGAGAAAAACATATATTTTTTAACAATCGATTCTTAAAAAGAAATATTTAAGGCTGTATATGCATTGTTGTTTTTAATAAATGTATTTTTTGTCATAATTTTAATACCAAATAATATACTGCAAGAATCGGTTGAAATCGATTCTGAATTGGAATCAAATAGAATCGTAAGTTTAATAATTTTCTAAAATAATTTAAAAAGAGAAAACAATTTTTTTTAACTATCAATTCTTTGAAAAATACATTTTTAAGGCCATTTCTGTGTTTTTTAAACCAAATAATATATTGCAAAAATCGGTTTAAATTGATTCTAAATCGAAACATCACTCCATGAATTGGAATCAAAATAAATCGTGATTTCACAATTTTTAAAAATTATTTAAAAATAGAAAAACATTTAGTTTTAACAATCGATTCCTAAAAAGATGTTTTAAGGCCATTACTGCGTTTTTTGTCTCTCTTTTTTAAATTATAATTTTTATACCAAATTAATGCAACAATCTGTTTGAATCGATTCTGAATCGCATCAAATGGAATCGAATAATTTTCAAAATTTATATAAAAAGAGAAATATTTTTCTTAAACAATCGCTTCATAAAAATAAGGGTTTTTTTAAGCCGTTTCTACGCTTTATAAAAAATATTTTACTATTAACATTTTTATACCAAAATATATATATATTGTAAGAATCGGTTTAAATCGATTCTGAATCAAATCTTTACCCCAAGGCTTGGAATCAAATTGAACCATGAGATCATATTTTTCAGAATTGATTTAAAAAGAAAATAAAACCTTTTTTTTTTCACAATCGATTCTTTAAAAGACGTTTATAAGGCTGCTACTGCATCTTTTTACAAAAAAATATATTTTATTACTATTTTCATACCAAATATTATATAGCAAGAATCGGTTTGAATCGAATCGTCACCCCAAGAATTGGAATCAAATGTAATCGTGAGTTCATCATTTCAAAATTGATTTAAAAATATAATTTTTTTTTTTTTTAGACAATCAATTCCTAAAATTACGTTTTTAAGGTTGTTTCTGCATTGTTAAAAAATGTTTTATCTTTTTTATACTACATAGAAAATTGCAACAATCGGTTTCAAACGATTCTGAATCGAATCTTCACACCAAGAATGGCAATCAAATGGAATCGTGAGTTTAAGATTCACATCTGCAGCTAACAGTGAAGTTTATTTACTCAAACTGGATTATATCAGTTTATTTGTGGATATGTATTGGCATTGTACATCTGAGGAATGAAAAATAATAATACTGCTCATTTTCTTTCCGATCTGATATCGAGTAAAATGCAGGCTGATACGATACTTTGTGCAAATATACCTAACGTGTCTGCTAAAATGTTAAAAGTTGTGTGTTTTCGAATAATAACATATTTATCTTTAAAAAACAACGGTAAAAATGTAAGAAAAAAATTGGAATGTAATGAAACAGATTTGAAATTTTAAACTAATAATAATATTATACTTAGTCACTGATAACACAAATGTTGTCTTTCCATATATACATATTTTTGTATGTATACATATACAGTATGTTTGTATATATGTGTATATGTATATACATATATGTATATATACACAGTATGTTTGTTTATATATATATATATATATATATATATATATATATATATATATATATATATATATATATATATATATATATATATATATATATATATACTGTATATGAATACCCTGAGTGATCAGTGACAGCCAGGAAAGACTGGATGACAACCATGAAGAGTGTGGTGACTACTGGAGAGTCAGTGACAGCCCGGAGAGACGGCAACCGGGGAAGAACGGGTCGGGAACCCAATTTGCATCCTCTGTGAGGAGGAACCCAACCAAGCTACGATGAACCTAAAGGAAAAATACCCCCAGGGGAGCCCGAGAGGGGGGGAGGATGAGCACCCCAGTCGAACAGACTTAACGTTAACAGATCTAGGCAACGGACAAACGACTATGAGCGTGCAGTGTACATGCGGTAAAGTCTGCAAGAACATTCATTGCTTAAAGATCCACCAAGCGAGGAAGAAGTGCCTGTTGGGAGCAGAAGCAACACAACGCACAGGTGTTACACCTGGTGAGACGCAGGAGGTGCCAGGCCCGGAGTCACCCCATAGTGCCCAGAACCTCCATGTGTTGCAAACTAATCCCTCGAGCATCAAGTCTGAACGGAGGCGGATCAAGTGGCCTGCAGCTAGCATGACCTCACTCTGGAAGCAACTCGATGACGATGTCGACCAAATTCTGGAGGCAATGGCGAAGGGAGAAGCCCGACGGGAAGCTACGACAACAATCATTGTCAGCTGAACGGTTCGGCGAAGGGGAGAAGAGAAGCTCCGGAACCACGTACTCAAAGAGCTGTAAGGATCCATAACATTAGGCAGGAGATGAAAGCGCCGAAGTTCCAGTACAAGGCGGCAAGGACGTGAGGAACGCACTGGCCTGGCCCAGCTGATGTGCATCCTTCGGAAAAAGACCAGGGGCCGTACTTATCAAGCTTCTTAGAGTGCCATTTTACACTTAAGTCCTGAGAATTTGCGAAATTTAGTCCTACTCTCAAACTTAAGAATAAAAGCTTTTTATCAACGTTCTTAAGTCTAAGAATCACTCCTACTCTCCACGATATTTAAGAGACCTTCAGAGGTGTCCTAAGTGGTTAGGAGTTGCCAGCAGGGGATGGCACTGAGGCGAGAGAGACGTGCGCGAACGTTCAGGGAGCGGAACTATGTCCTGGATTTGTTTGATGACGAGCAGCTGATCAAACGGTATCGTTTAGACAGAGCGGGTATTATTTTTGTCACAGATTTAATACTTTTCGATTCCTTGTTGATTTCTGCATGTGGCTGCAGTGGGCTAGTATATATAGAGCCACCCACACCAGTTTCAAATTAGTTGCCTAATTAATGAATTGGAAAGAAAATGTTATGAGAGTAGCGTATGTGTGTGGCCGTGAGGTGAGTGACGTCAGTGAGTGTGTGGGCGAGAGAAGAGAGGGAGCGGTAGCGTGAGTGCCGGCGGGGACTAGTTTGTTTTGTATTATTTTGTCGTTTATTGTCAAAATATACACTCCCATTGTCCACTTAAATATTTCCAAGATATTTATTTATTCTTAGACAACGGATTCCCTTCCGTGATTGGTCATTTCTATGGACACAGAAATGACGTCACCTAAAATTCCATTTACGGCACATAGTAATGTCGTAATTCAGCTCTGAGTGTGACATTTAAGATTCAGTCCTACACTTTGCTGAAAGTGTGAGTAAGACGCTTAATAACTAACTTTTAAGTACAGCTTTCAGCGAAGAATTTATATACTCTTAAGTCAACTCTTAGCAGACTTCTTAGGAGTAATTCTAAGAAGCTTGATAAGTACGGCCCCAGAATTCTCCGTCGGGCAGAATGGCATCGGAGGCGGCGACGCGAGAGGGCACGTAAACGTGCTGCTTTCATCGCTAACCCCTTCAAGTTCACGAAGGATTTGCTGGGACAGAAGCGCAGTGGCAAACTGGCCTCCTCGCAGGAAGACATAGATCAACATCTGAAGCAGACGTACAAGAGAGCAGGAGTTGGGAGAGTGTAACAACCTCATAGACCCCTCCTGAACCAGAATTGCAGTTTGACATGTCGGAGCTGCAGCTAAAGGAAGTCAGGGAGGTTGTCCGCAGAGCCAGGACAAGCTCTGCCCCGGGACCGAGTGGCACTTCATACAAAGTGTATAAGAACTGTCCCAAACTCCTGCTGCGTCTGTGGAAAATCCTGCGAGTCTTCTGGAGAAGGGGGAGGATCCCTGAGCAATGGCGAGTGGCGGAAGGGGTACGGATCCCAAAGGAGGAAAACTCCACTCAGACCAGTTCCGCATCATCTCCCTGCTGTGTGTTGAGGCAAAGGTTTTCTTCAGCGCACCTACATCGATACATCTGTCCAGAAAGGCGGCATTTCAGGAATGTCAGGATGTATGGAGCATACCGCAAAATACTAACTTATGAATGAATTAATTTGAAAAATGACTACAACCATAATAAACAGGTAAATGTGTAACTGAACATGAATATTTCCGTACAGGCAGAATTTTTGGCACGCTAGGTTATGCAGTTATACAATCTTATTATTATTTTTATTTGTATTCCATTCTTCCATGGGGAAAAAACAACAGTAAAAATGTAAGAAAAAAAGAGCAATAAAACCCACAGCCTGTAAAACTGTAGCTATTTTTTTAACGGCCTGCGGCACATGTAAAAAAAAAATCTATTACAAAAAAAAAAAAGAAAATGTAACAAGACAATATTGCAATATTGACACTAATAACACAACGCTGTCATTTTTTTTACTTTAAAACTGTTATTGCTCAAAAATAATTTAAACAAAGATGGATTTGAAGTTGATCTACAGATTTAAGCCTGGAAAGTAAATATTAGATTTTAGAGACCTTTAGTCTGATTTTTTTTAAATTGTCATAGCTATAAAAAAAAAAAAAAGAAGAATCAAAAGCAACGTTGTTATGAACTATTTAACATTTTAAAGTACTTCACATGTAATATTCCATTTTTAGGGAAGATATTGCATATTTTGTGTTTTTGTCATAAAAAGCAGGGTTTTCTTTGAAGAAAATTACTTTGTCAATGGCTAGATCTGAAGTACAAAAAAGAATAATGTATGACAGATTTTTAGTGCCATTCACCATAATTTAATGTTTAAAAAAATATATAATTTTTTTCTTTTTAAATGATCTTATGTTTGGTTCTGATTAAAATCAACAAGTTCAAAGTAAAAAAACAAACAACTGAGCACGTATTTCCTTGATATCGGAGCGGTAGTAATATTTTCAGTATCGCCCCACCCATTGTTTTCTTAGTTGAAGTTTTTCAAGTGGGTTATGGCTCCTCCTCTTCTCCACTGACTCTTAGGAGACGTAAACATGTCTTCACGCGGCTTATCGCTGAGGAGCAGGCGTCCAACCGTGTTGCTCTATCCACGATATCTAAACACACACACACACTCACACACAACACACACAAACACGCGGGAGCCTGTGTGTCATGTTGTGCACAACAACACTGTTTGCGCGGATGAGAAGACAGGAGGATGACATGTGATCACCTGAGAAGATTGCTGGCACTTTCCGCCGCGGTGTTCGCCATCGGCGCCACCGCCGGCGTCCGAGCGTCGCGACATTTCGAGAAGAAAGGTAAGGTTTCATTGTGCAACTTCCACTAAAGGAGTGCCGTCAACTTCAAAACAACGTCTGCACACAGTTTCTATCATGCTGCAAGAGGAGGCAGAAACACCAAAGTGCTTCGCAGAGGGCAGGAAGGACTTCACCTGCTTCTGGGAGGAGGAGGAGGAGGAGAGTCCTTCCTCTCTGGACCAGTACTCTTTCACCTACAACTACCAGTGAGTACTTCTCTTTTTGCACGTACAAAACCAGTGAAGTTGGCACGTTGTGTAAATGGTAAATAAAAAGAGAATACAATGATTTGCAAATCCTTTTCAACTTATATTCAATTGAATAGACTGCAAAGACAAGATACTTAATGTTAATTTTTTTTTGCAAATAATCATTAACTTAGAATTTAATGGCAGCAACACATTGCAAAAAATTGTCACAGGAGCATTTTTACCACTGTGTTACATGGCCTTTCCTTTTAACAACACTCAGTAAATGTTTGGGAAATGAGGAGACACATTTTTGAAGCTTTCCAGGTGGAATTCTTTCCCATTCTTGCTTGATGTACAGCTTAAGTTGTTCAACAGTCCGGGGGTCTCCCTTGTGGTATTTTAGGCTTCTGGGAGACAGGTCTGGACTCCAGGCAGGCCAGTCTAGTACCCGCACTCTTTTACTATGAAGCCACGCTGTTGTAACACGTGGCTTGGCATAGTCTTGCTGAAATAAGCAGGGGCGTCCATGGTAACATTGTTTGGATGCTCCAAAACCTGTATGTACCTTTCAGCATTAATGGTGCCTTCACATATGTGTAAGTGACCCATGTCTTGGGCACTAATACACCCCCACACCATCACAGATGCTGGCTTTTCAACTTTGCGCCTATAACAATCCGGATGGTTCTTTTCCTCTTTGGTCCGGAGGACACGACGTCCACAGTTTCCAAAAACAATTTGAAATGTGGACTTGTCAGACCACAGAACACTTTTCCACTTTGCATCAGTCCATCTTAGATGAGCTCGGGCCCAGTGAAGCCGGCGGCATTTCCGGGTGTTGTTGATAAATGGCTTTGGCTTTGCATAGTAGAGTTTTAACTTGCACTTACAGATGTAGCGACCAACTGTAGTTACTGACAGTGGTTTTCTGAAGTGTTCCTGAGCCCATGTGGTGATATCCTTTACACACTGATGTCGCTTTTTGATGCAGTACCGCCTGAGGGATCGAAAGTCCGTAATATCATCGCTTACGTGCAGTGATTTCTCCAGACTCTCTGAACCTTTTGATGATATTACAGACTGGTGAAATCCCTAAATTCCTTGCAATAGCTGGTTGAGAAATGTTGTTCTTAAACTGTTCGACAATTATTACTAGGATGTTTGTCTTGAAAAAGTTGTTTCCGTGTCACCAACAGAAATGAAAAGACCAGGAGATGTCCTCTGACAGTCCACCGTGCCAACAGCGGCAAGAAGTTCTTGGTCTGCCACCTGAACCGAACTCAGATGTTTGTCCAGATGGACATTCAAGTTCACCGCCAGACCAGGCTGGTACACAACCGAAGTCTCCTGGTCGAGCTCGTCTGTAAGTCTTTTTTCATCTATTCATCAGTTTTACACATGAACGTTCGGGGTTATATTTTCTGGGGGAATAATTAGTAGAGTGAAACCTTTTGAGGTGGAACATTCCAGAAGAAATAAGGAATAGATGTACAAAAATTCATTTTTTGATCAATCGATTCAAACCAAATTCCCTTTCTAACTTAATCCTGATTCTAAATCAATTCATAATAGTCAAATATGGATACAAAAATGTATGTATTGTATTTTCTGGACAATAGAGCCACACCCACTACATTTTAAGATATTTTCCATATATTAGTCGCACCGGACTATAAGTCGCAGATATATACGTTGTGAAATTAATATTTACACACCTTAATTGCTTACAAACGGTTTCTGTAAAATACACGGCAGTAAAACGGCTGATCTAACAAAACAGAAGCCATCGTCATGGACCAAGCTAGCTCCCCAATCAGCTAAACAGACTCAATAACGCCACAGTGACGTTTTGGTGAATTTACTGAGGAGTTTGTGAAACTGAAACAATACAAAACGATAAGTTAATAATACTAACACGGACACTCGTAAACGTGTTAGCATATTAGCTAATGCTGCTTGATTACATTACGATAGCACGTATGCGACGGTTTATTACCTGTGAGTGTGAATTGTTTTAGTTAAATTGTAAAACAGGGGCCAAAGTGAAAATGTGACAGTGGTCCACGGGTGGAAACAGCGATGTTTACCATACAACAGAAGAAAAAAAATCTTGTCGATTTTACGGTAAAAAACTGGCAGCTCGGTCACTTGAATTTTTATCGTGCAATTTACATTTTTACACCAAATTACCGCGAGTTGAAAAAATGTACCACTGTTGTTTTAACGTAACAATTCTGGTGACTGAACTGCCATTTTTATAACGTGAAATCTATGGCATTTTTTTACCAGAGCGTTGCCGGTAAACTGGCAACCTGTTATTTTTAATCGTAAACTTTTGGCGACTTACCTGCCAATTTTCAACAGAATTTTTTTTTTTTCCAGTGCATAAATTGAAAAACAGTACCACTGTTAGTTTTAGCTGCTATCTTTTTGCCATTGTCCGTTGTTTTTACAGTGCATTACTGTAAATGGGAAAAGTGGTACCAGTGATGATTTTACCCTGAATTTTGGCGACTGAGCTGCAAGGTTTTTACCGTAAACTCTACTGACTTGTTTACGACACGCCATCGATGATTGTGTAACATGAAATCGGTCAGTATGAATACGTCATAAATTTAGTAGCCCCCCTTTGGCGGATTAAACAAAATAACACAACGGGTCAAATTTGTCCAACAGCCTCCCGGTTGTAAAACTTACAAACATTGCTTGAATGAAGAAACCATGCAAGTAGAAACGTTATGGAAGACCTGAGGACGGAACGGCACTTGTACTTCTGGTTCAAAGCACTAAACGGAAGGAAACACTGTAGTCGTCCAAAAGATGGCGCCATAGCACAAACAATACTACACCTTTTCAGTGTCACTGTGGGTGTTAAGTGAAAACTATTTGTTGAATACAAAACAATATGGCCACGAGCAAAGAAAAATCCCTTAATTAGCCGCACCGTTTATTAAGCCTCAGGGTACAAAGCGTAGGAAAAAAGTCTGTAAAATACAATAAAAAATATATAATAGTTGTTTTTTTAGGCCATCACTCTGCAACAAGAGGGATATTTTCTAACCTGTAACACATTTTTAAAAGTTTCATTTGAATTATTATACCAAATAACTCATTGGGAGAATTGGTTTGAATCAAACATTGTGTTGAATCGAATTTGAATCCAATTGTCACCCTGGGAATCAGAATCGAATCAAATCGCCCATTTTTGTTTAAGTCTATGAATCATTTCTAAACCAGTGGAGTGAAATGGGATCATTTGGAAATGACAGACATAGAGGATATTTAAATGAATGGACTAGAAATCATCTGTTCCAGGGTCAAACTGTCACCACCATGAAAGCTTTCTTAACTGAACAAGCATTTGTTTTTGGTTTTTGTCATTATTTTGTCAGTTAAACATTTTGGGGTGTGGGGAAATTACAGTGTTACTAAAAAAACACAAATGTCCACTTAATTGGACATTTGTTTTTTTTCATTTCTTTTGTTACACATTATGAGGGTGAAGAAAATATCCCGTTTTTTTTTTTTTTTCTAAAGAGTTACACATTCTAGGGGAAAATATCCCCGTTATGCAAAACACCAATGTCCACTCAATAGGACATTTTGTTTTTTGGGGGTTTTTTTTCCTTATTTTTTTGTCATAGTTACACTAATGTGTAATGTGTAATGCAAAACACAAATGTCCACTAGAGTGGACGCTGATTCTCAGGTGTTCAAGTGGACATTTATTTAAAAATTTTTCCATTTCTTTTGTCATAGTTGCACTTTTTTCTTTTTTTTTCATAGTTACACTTTTTTCTTTTTTTTTCTTTTCCTTTGTCATAGTTACACTTTTTAATGTATTATTTTATTTCTTTTGTCATAGTTACACTTGTTTCTTTTTTTTTCATTTCTTTTGTCGTACTTACTTTATTTTCCTTTGTTAGTTTCACTTTTTTCTTTTATTCATTTCTTTCGTCAAAGTTAGACTTTTTTCTTTTTTTCTCATTTCTTTTGTCATAGTTACTTTTTTCATTTATTATGTCAAAGTTACACTTGTTTCTTTTTTTCTCATTTCTTTTGTCATAGTTACTTTTTTCATTTATTATGTCAAAGTTACACATGTTTCTTTTTTTTCTCATTTCTTTTGTCATAGTTACTTTTTTCTTTTCTTCATTTCTTTTGTCATAGTCACACTTTTTTTTATTTTATTTCCTTTGTTAGTTACACTTTTTTCATTTCTTTTGTCAAAGTTACACTTTTTTCTTTTGTCATAGTTACTTTTTTCTTTTTTTTCATTACTTATGTCATAGTTAACACTTTTTTCTTTTTTTCTCATTTCTTTTGTCATAGTTACTTTTTTCTTTTTTGTTCATTTCTTTTGTCAGTTACTTTTTTCTTTTTTTTCTTTTCTTTTGTCATAGTTACACTTTTTTTTCCTTTGTTGGTTTCAGTTTTTTCTTTTTTTCATTTATTTTGTCATAGCTACACTGTTTTATTTTATTTCCTTTGTTAGTTACACTTTTTTCTTTTTTTTCATTTCTTTTGTCAAAGTTACACTTTCTTTTTTTTATTTCTTTTGTCATAGTTACTTTTTTCTTTTTTTTCATTACTTATGTCATAGTTAACACTTTTTTCTTTTTTTTCTTTTTTTTGTCAAAGTTACACGTTCTTTTTTTATTTCTTTTGTCATAGTTACTTTTTTCTTTTTTTTCATTACTTATGTCATAGTTAACACTTTTTTCTTTTTTTCTCATTTCTTTTCTCAGTTACCTTTTTCTTTTTTGTTCATTTCTTTTGTCATAGTTACTTTTTTCTTTTTTTTCTTTTCTTTTGTCATAGTTACACTTTTTTTTCCTTTGTTAGTTTCAGTTTTTTCTTTTTTTCATTTCTTTTGTCATAGCTACACTGTTTTATTTTATTTCCTTTGTTAGTTACACTTTTTTTTCATTTCTTTTGTCAAAGTTACACTTTCTTTTTTTAATTTCTTTTGTCATAGTTACTTTTTTCTTTTTTTCATTACTTGTCATAGTTACACTTTTTTCTTTTTTTTCTCATTTCTTTTGTCAAAGTTACTTCTTTCTTTTTATCATTTCTTTTGTCATAGTTACACTTTTTTTCCTTTGTTAGTTTCAGTTTTTTCTTCTTTCATTTCTTTTGTCATAGTTACTTTTTTCTTTTTTGTTCATTTCTTTTGTCATAGTTACTTTTTTCATTTTTTTTTTCATTTCTTTTGTCATAGTTACACTTTTTTCTTTTTTGTTCATTTCTTTTATCATAGTTACACCCTCCGGGGTGATCAAATATTCCTGTTATGCAAAACACAAATGTCCACTAGAGTGGACGCTGGTTCTCGGAGTTCAAGTGGACATTTTGTATTTATGTTTTTTTTTTGTCAGAGTTACACATTATGGAGGTGATTAAAATATCCCGGTTATGCAAAACACAAATGTCCACTGAAGTGGACGCTGGTTCTCAGTAGTTTAAAAAAGGGGATTGGGATGTGTAAACAAAATGATTTATAATTGGACAAACAATTTTTTTTTTTTTGGAAGACTTACACATTCTAGGAGAAAACAGCCCTGTTATGCAAAACCCAAATGTCCACTCAATTGGACATTTGGGTTTTTTTATGTTTTGTTTTCATTTATAAAAAAATTTTTTGTCAGAGTTACACATTCCGAGGTGTTAAAATAGTACTTTTATGCAAAACACAATCGTCAACTGGAGGGGACGCTGGTTCCCAAGTGTTTAAAAAAATGGATTAATTGCAAGCAATTTATCATACGTTAACATTATTATTAGTGTTAAAAAAAAGTGACAAAAGTGTAATTATTGCACAGGTGATTTAGTTTGCATACACTTTAACGTTCATACAAGTGTAAAAATAAAGTGCTACAATGTACAGAAACAACAAAAAATTATGCAAATGCGTGTGGAATACGTGGAGCAAAAACCCAAAGAAACAATGTCAAGTTAAGTCTTTGTATGTGTGTGTGTGTGTTGTGTCCACACCAGTTCTTCTGGACCCTCCAGCTAACGTGACTGTGAGGACCACAGGCCAGCAAGGCCAGCTGAACCTGAGCTGGGTGCCTCCGCCCCTCAAGTACATGGACGACAGCCTGATGTACGAGGTGTCGTACGCCATGGCAGACAGTCACATGACGCAGGTATGACGCCCCTCAAACCGCCGTTGTCCACATAATCCAAATTGAAACCGAAAATCAAAATATTTTTTTTACATTCAATACTTAATAGTCAGCTGTGCGGTCCAGTTTTTATCTTGTTTGCTTCTATTTCTGAGTCTCATTTGCAAGTATTACATAGTAGACTTTGAATGCCAGGAATTAGTCTTTGCCATTAAGTTCAATGTGCCAGTTTTGTCTTTCGTTGAGTCCTACAAAGTGTATACAAATATTGTATTCATCACTGTAGCAATAATTTTTCATTTGTTTAAATGTTGGATTTTTAATCCAACATTTAACAATGAACTGATAATGATAACTGTGCTCTGAAGTTGTTATATCTTTTCTTACACACGTCTCATTTGCAAGTATTATATAGTAGACCAAGGGTGGGCAATTAATTTTTACCGGGGGCCGCATGAGCAACCTGAGCACTGCTGGAGGGCCACACCGACAATATTTCAATTAAATTTTGCTCAAATTATTTTTGATATACCATAATATAAATAATAATAATAATTTCATTTAACCTAACTTAACTTTATACAAAACCAGATTGCTTTTGATGGTTTTATTTTTAACACTGTCTTACACAACACTTCCTCATGTATAATACAATGCAAAAATGTCCATTTCTGTCACTTTATCCTGCATCCTCTTTAAAAGTCCAACATTTTTCCCCGTCAGATTTGGACACCCATCTGTTGTCACACCTGCCAGCTTGTCCCATTTCAGTCCTAACATGTCCAAACACGCATTTACCTATGTGAACAAGTCATTACCTGTGGTTGTCTCTTTAATTGACTGCATGGCTGCCAGCTCCTCCGTGATTTGAAAGTCTGCAGTTATCCCACGTAAGAAGTCGAGGAGCTGGGCAGTGTCACGTACATCGCAGCTCTCATCCAAAGCCAGCAAAAAACAGTCAAAGTCGGCCGTTCTGTTCTTCAGCTGAAGCTCCAAGTTTCCAGCGACGGTCTCAACCCGCCTCGTTACAGTGCGTCGGGAGAGTGACACGTTCTCAAATGCGCCCCTCTTCTTCGGGCATATCAGCGCAACAGAGTCCAATAAGCACTCCTTAATAAACTCTACGTCAGAAAACGCCGTACTTTTTCTGGCCATTTTGTGAGAAATGACGAAACTTGTCCTGACGGCTGCATTCTGGGGGTGTGAAATTTGGCAAAAAGTCCTTGTTGGGTTTGCAGTTTTACCATCAACGCATCAGCCTCCCTTGCGCGCTCTTCATCAGACAGATTCCGGTATTTTTCCTCGTGCTTCGTCGTGTAGTGGCGATTCAAATTATGTTCTTTAAACACAGCAACCAGTCTACCACAAATTAAGCACACGGCTTTACCTTTCATTTCTGTAAAGAAATACTTGGCAGTCATGTGTCCAAGGATATATTTACTGAGTTTATAAACATAATCCATCCATCCATCCATTTTCTAACGTTTGTCCCTTTCGGGGTTCACACACTAGGGCCAATTTAGTGTTGCCAATCAGCCTATCCCAAGGTGCATGTCTTTGGAGGTGGGAGGAAGCCGGAGTACCCGGAGGGAACCCACGCAGTCACGCGGAGAACATGCAAACTCCACACAGAAAGATCCCGAGCCCGGGATTGAACTCAGGACCTTCGTATTGTGAGGCACATGCACTAACCCCTGTTTCACCGTGCTGCCTATAAACATAATATGAATTAAAAAAACTAATAAAAAAAAACATTTTGTGACGATAAAAAATATCAATGTAATCATAGTAGTATCGACTAGATACGCTATTGTACGTGATATCATTACAGTGGATGTCAGGTGTAGATCCACTCATGGCATTTGTTTACATTCAAAAGCGCTAGCATTTGTTAGTTATTCCTCGTCCTGCAGTGATTTATTATTATTATTATTATTACTTGTAAGTAACGTACTTTATTTGTCGCCATGGAGACAAGGATTAGTGGTTTAGAAGTAGCTAAAACACTGCCGACTGCGGATGGATGTTAGCTGCTAGCTAGTTAGCCATGTCTTAAAGCACCTCTTCTTGAGGGTGTTTCAGTGTTATAACTTCACCTTTATCTTTACTTTTTAAGTCAAAACACGTCCATTCTCCCTTTTCTGTTTACACACTGTCTGCTTGTAAGTACTCTGTGTGTGTGCGCTGCCGAACATGCTCCTCTGCTCGTAAAACCAGCAATGTCACTGCGTGACAATGCGCGCCGTCATGCCCGGGAACCGGTACTTTTCAAACAGAGTATAGTACCTGTAGACGTCGCGTACTCGCGGTCCCGCTGATACATACGCCAGATGCCAGATGTGCAGAGTTGACAAAGGTTTTAATGATTGTTTTTCCCAAGCTCTTCAGACAGAATCGTTTTTCCAGACTTTGCAGTCTCTCCACTACTTCCTCCTCCTCCTGCACCCGGCCGCTCCCTGTTAAAGACAACAGATGATTAGATTAACACGTACCACCTGTGAAATCTAATCACCTGCCAGCTGTGTCTCGCCGTCAGCACATGCCCCGCCCGTACCCGATGGTGCTTGTCCTCAGCACCATGGACAGCGGCGGTGACCTTTGCTCCTGCAAGCGCGCTGGCCACATCTCCCTCCACAGTACCGTTTTTGATTCAATAGTACCGCGATACTAAAGCAGTACCGGTTTACCGTACAACACTACCAAGTATAAAGTTACACTTCGTAGGACTCATCAAAAGACAAGACTGGCAAATTAACTTAAAGGCAAAGACTACTTCCTGGCTAAATACTACTGCCATCTAACGTCTGGAACTGCAACTGGACAGCAGAGTTCATTCTTATCAGTTAAATTTGAATAAATTACATTTTCATGAATTACCCCGCCATGAACATGCCAAAAAAAGTACCAAAAATCGGTACAGTTCACCCATTCACTGGGAATTGGTACCATATCGTTACTAGTGTGAAAGGGATCCATGCCATGACTACAATGACAACAAAGACAGGAAGTCACTGTGTTCAATGCTGTGTTCTTCCACGCTTCATGTCAACATGAACAAACCGATGTTTTGTAAAAATGTTACGTTGACAAAAGCGGTCGCCCGTGTAAACTTTTTTTTTTCTGATACGATACCAATATTGGTGCCTAAAGTATTGGCCGATACGGATATCAGCACGAATCATAGCACGTACTTTTACTCTTTTGTCGTGAGAAATGTTCCAAAAGGCTAGGCTGATTTATGCTCTTAAAGTGGAGTGTTAAAGGCCTACTGAAACCCACTACTACCGACCACGCAGTCTGATAGTTTATATATCAATGATGAAATCTTAACATTATAACACATGCCAATACGGCCGGGTTAACTTATAAAGTGACATTTTAAATTTGCCGCTAAACTTCCGGTTCGAAACGCCTCTGAGGATGACGTATGCGTGTGACGTAGCCCGACGAACACGGGTATGCCTTCCACATTGAAGCCGATACGAAAAAGCTCTGTTTTCATTTCATAATTCCACAGTATTCTGGACATCTGTGTTCGTGAATCTGTTTCAATCATGTTCATTGCATTATGGAGAAGGAAGCCGAGCAAGCAAAGAAGAAAGTTGTCGGTGCGAAATGGACGTATTTTTCGAACGTAGTCAGCCACAACAGTACACAGCCGGCGCTTCTTTGTTTACATTCCCGAAAGATGCAGTCAAGATGGAAGAACTCGGATAACAGAGACTCTAACCAGGAGGACTTTTGATTTGGATACACAGACGCCTGTAGAGAACTGGGACAACACAGACTCTTACCAGGATTACTTTGATTTGGATGACAAAGACGCAGACGTGCTACTGTGAGTATGCAGCTTTGGCTTTTTTTTGCGTATGTACGTAACTTTTTTTAAATATATAAGCTTTATGAACCTTGGGTTAGGTGAACGGTCTTTTGGGCTGAGTGATTGTGTGTGTTGATCATGTGTTTGAATTGTATTGGCGTGTTCTATGGAGCTAGGAGCTAGCAGAGGAGCTAGGAGCTAGCATAACACGTACCGTACCGTACGTGCGCGTCACGTACGTAACTTTTTTAAAATATATAAGCTTTATGAACCTTGGGTTAGGTGAACGGTCTTTTGGGCTGAGTGATTGTGTGTGTTGATCGGGTGTTTGAATTGTATTGGCGTGTTCTATGGAGCTAGGAGCTAGCAGAGGAGCTAGGAGCTAGCATAACAAACACGCAGGTGTTATTATGCAGGATTAATTTGTGGCATATTAAATATAAGCCTGGTTGTGTTGTGGCTAATAGAGTATATATATGTCTTGTGTTTATTTACTGTTGTAGTCATTCCCAGCTGAATATCAGGTACCGTGAGTATGCAGCCTTGGCTGCTAAACATTCGATAACTTGACCGTATGTGCGCGTCACGTACGTAACTTTTAAAAAATATATAAGCTTTATGAACCTTGGGTTAGGTAAACGGTCTTTTGGGCTGAGTGATTGTGTGTGTTGATCAGGTGTTTGAATTGTATTGGCGTGTTCTATGGAGCTAGGAGCTAGCAGAGGAGCTAGGAGCTAGCATAACAAACACGCAGGTGTTTTTATGCAGGATTAATTTGTGGCATATTAAATATAAGCCTGGTTGTGTTGTGGCTAATAGAGTATATATATGTCTTGTGTTTATTTACTGTTGTAGTCATTCCCAGCTGAATATCAGGTCACCCCCGGCTCTCACAGCATCTTCCCTATCTGAATAGCTTCAACTCCCCACTAGTCCTTCACTTGCACTTTACTCATCCACAAATCTTTCATCCTCGCTCAAATTAATGGGGAAATTGTCGCTTTCTCGGTCCGAATCTCTCTCACTTCATGCGGCCATCATTGTAAACAATAGGGAACTTTGCGTATATGTTCAACTGACTACGTCACGCTACTTCCGGTAGGTGCAAGCCTTTTTTTTATCAGATACCAAAAGTTGCAATCTTTATCGTCGTTGTTCTATACTAAATCCTTTCAGCAAAAATATGGCAATATCGCGAAATGATCAAGTATGACACATAGAATAGATCTGCTATCCCCGTTTAAATAAAAAAAATTCATTTCAGTAGGCCTTTAATTTGTTTTTGGCGACACCTAGTGGCCACAACAACTCATTGTACACTTGTTACTTGACACGCTTCTGCCTTGGAGACTTTGTATGTGTAAGTAATATGCAAGTAGAAATATTTCATACTTGTTTATATTGACAAATGTGAAATTTAAAGACACTAGTGCTTTTTAAAAATGTCTTATAATAGAAAAGGATGGGGGAATAACTACTGTATATATTTTGTTGCAATATATTTTCTGTAGGAGGACAAACATGATACAAAACTTCCTAGTTGTTAGAAATCCCACTGTTTATATTACACTTGCTTCACTGATGAAAGTATTTGGCGAGTGTCGTTTTGTCCTACTAATTTCGGCGGTCCTTCAACTCACCGTAGTTTCTTTACATGTACAACTTTCTCCGGCGCTGCCACAGAAAGACATGTTTTATGCCACTCCTTCTTTGTCTCATTTTGTCCACCAAACGTTTTATGCACAAAGGTGAGCTTTGTTGATGTTATTGACTTGTGTGGAGTGGTAATCAGGCATATTTGGTCACCGCATGACTGCAAAGTAATCGATGCTAACATGCTATTTAGGCTAGCTGTATGTACATATTGCATCATTGTGCCTCGTTTGTAGGTATATTTGAGCTCATTTAATTTCCTTTACTTATGTCCTCTGTGTATTTAATTTCATTTTTGCATGTCTCATGACACATTATCTGTATGTAATATTGGCTGCATTTCTGATAGTTGTTTGTGTGCCATGTTGTTCCAGACCACAGCAAACATCACCTAGTTTGCAAAGATTGTAATAAATCCATTAGAAGAAGACAGCCTGCAGTTTCCTTTTAACTTGGACACACACATCTATACCTTTGGCCATTCTAAGACACTCATTTCCAGGAGTCATCTCACCCTCTGAGAAGTTTACTAATGTTTTCCAATGTTGTAAAAATGTGTAGAATAAATATTAAATTTCAACATATCTGTCAACGAATATTTGCGTCAGCTTGCGACACAGTCATTTTGATAGTAGGCTAATATAGCTCATATAGACACTTACATCATGTGTTGCCTTCATTATAACACTTATATAAGACTTTTAAAGTCATTTTGATAGTAGGCTAATATAGCTCATATAGACACTTACATCATGTGTTGCCTTCATTATAACACTTATATAAGACTTTTAAAGTCATTTTGATAGTAGGCTAATATAGCTAATATAGACACTTACATCATATGTTGTCTTCATTATAACACTTATATAAGACTTATAAAGGCATTTTGATAGTAGGCTAATATAACTAATATAGACACTTACATCATATGTTGTCTTCATTATAACACTTATATAAGACTTATAAAGTCATTTTTATAGTAGGCTAGTAGACACTTTCATCATGTGTTGTCCTCATTATAACACTTATGTAATCATTTTAAAGTCATTTTGATAGTAGGTTAGTATAACTAATATAGACACTTAGATCATGTGTTGCCTTCATTATAACACTTATATAAGACTTAAAGTAATTTTGATAGTAGGCTAATATAGCTAATATAGACACTTACATCATGTGTTGTCTTCATTATAACACTTATACTGTATAAGACTTTTAAAGTAATTTTGATAATAGGCTAATACAACTACTATAGACACATCATGTGTTGCCTTCATTATAACACTTATATAAGACTTTTAAAGTCATTTTTATAGTAGGCTAATGTAGCTAATATAGACACGTTCATCATGTCTTGTCTTCATTATAACACTTATGTAATCATTTTAAAGTCATTTTTATAGTAGGCTAATATAACTAATATAGACACATCATGTGTTTCCTTCATTATAACACTTATAAGACTGTTAAAGTCATTTTGATAGTAGGCTAATATAACTACTATAGACACATCATGTGTTGTCTTCATTATAACACTTATATAAGACTTTTAAAGTCATTTTTATAGTAGGCTAATATAGACACGTTCATCATGTGTTGTCTTCATTATAACACTTATATAAGACTTTTAAAGTCATTTTTATAGTAGGCTAATGTAGCTAATATAGACACGTTCATCATGTTTTGTCTTCATTATAACACTTATGTAATAATTTAAAAGTCATTTTGATAGTAGGCTAATATAGACACATGATGTGTTGTCTTCATTATAATACTTATATAAGACTTTTAAAGTAATTTTTATAGTAGGCTAATATAGACACTTTCCTCATGTGTTGTCTTCATTATAACACTTATATAAGGCTTTTAAAGTAATTTTGATAGTAGGCTAATATAGCTAATATAGACACATCATGTGTTGTCTTCATTATAACACTTATATAAGACTTTTAAAGTCATTTTTATAGTAGGCTATAAGACACTTTCATCATGTGTTGTCTACATTATAACACTTATGTAATAATTTTAAAGTCATTTTGATAGTAGGCTAATATAGCTAATATTGACACTTACATCATGTGTTGCCTTCATTATAACACTTATAGAAGGCTTTTAAAGTCATTTTGATAGTAGGCTAATATAACTAATATAGACACTTACATCATGTGTTGCCTTCATTATAACACTTATATAATCATTTTAAAGTAATTTTGATAGTAGGCTAATATAACTAATATAGACACTTACATCATGTGTTGCCTTCATTATAACACTTATAGAAGGCTTTTAAAGTCATTTTGATAGTAGGCTAATATAACTAATATAGACACTTACATCATGTGTTGCCTTCATTATAACACTTATAGAAGGCTTTTAATTTTTTGCGGCTCCAGACAGATTTTTTTTAAATTTAGCTTTAGTCCAATATGGCTCTTTCAACATTTTGGGTTGCCGACCCCTGGTCTAGCTTGTGTGTGTCTCTGTTGTGTAGCTGCTAGCTCCATGTTTACCTTTTGTAAATGACTTCCCTAAAATCCAAGAAAAGATCCACCTGGTGTGCTTATGGGAGGATCTAAATACGCTGCAGGACTGCTTGTATCGGAGATTTCAAAAGCATATCAGCCGATACTTGTTGTCTTTTGTTGATATCAGAGCCATATTGGCTCGGAGCACCACTACTTTAGAGCAAGAAGAAGAATGTGTTGGTGGACATAGTGTTCCACCGTGTTCTAAGGTTTTCCCGTACAGGTTAGGGACTGTGTTGTTGTTGTTGTTTTTGACGTAGCGGTGTTTATTACCAATACCTTGCAGGTGGAGGTGGTCCAAGCCAGCTCTGAGATGATCTTAAGGGGTCTACAGCCAGGCACCAAGTACAAGGTGAGGGTTCGTGTCAAGCTGGATGGAATCAGCTACAACGGCTACTGGAGTGCGTGGAGCGAGCCCGTGGTGACGGAGACACCACCTGCAGGTTTGCACTCGTTAGCATATTTCACACATCAGGTGTGCCGGCGAGAAAAGGGCCCGACAAACTTGTGGGTTTTTTTTGTTTGTTTTTTTACCAGAACTCAACCTGCTCATCGTGTTCGTCACGCTCATCATGTTCTTTGTCGTATTGGTGCTCTCCGTCACTGTGCTCGTGTCCAATCGCAGGTCGGCATTTTCTCACTTACTAAAAAAAGTGTTAATATGTACAAGTAGGATAGTGACAATCATTGGTACTTTAATCTTTAATCTTTAAAGAAGCATATACCCCATCTTGTCTCTTCTAGTTGTCTGATAAAGAAGATTTGGCCCACAATTCCGACTCCGGATGGCAAATTTCAAGGCCTTTTCACCGATTATGGCGGAGACTTTCAGGTAAGAACCAGATTTAGAGTCCTCGTATCAGAACACGTTGCTAGAAGCAGTATTTAACATCTTAGTTTGCCACTGATTACATTCAAAAATTGGGTTTTTAGGGTTAATGCATGTGATTAATCACAGGATATATTGCATTAATCATGTATATATGAAGATTATTCACACAATATATCTTATACAACCTGCATTTGCGTAAAATATTGAGGTCTTTTTTCAAGTTAATTTAAAAAATTCTAGCTAGTAATTTACTGCGATTAATCACGATTAATCAAAAGGAAAAAGTGTGATTAATTTGATTTAAAAATTAATTGCTACTAAAAACAAAACAATTTATTACTAAGTGCTAAGAGTGCAAATTTGGATATCGATTCATCACAATACAGGACCACTAGTGACGATACCAACATTTTCTAATTGACAAAAATAGTAAATTAGAAAATTGACTATTAAAAGTTAATGTGTTAATGCATGTGATTAATCACAGGATATATTGTGTTAATCATGTATATATGAAGATTATTTACACAATATGTTTTATATAACGTGCATAATATTCTGACAAAAAAATGTTTAAAGTTAATTTAAGTTATTCTAGGTAGTAATTCTAGCTAGTACCGTAATTTCCGGACTATAAGCCGCTACTTTTCCCCCTCGTTCTGGTACCTGCGGCTTATACAAGGGTGCGGCTTATTTACGGCATGTTCTTCTCCGACACCGACGAAGAGGATTTCGGTGGTTTTAGTACGCAGGAGGAAGACGATGACACAATGATTAAAGACTGACTTTTCATATACCGGTAGGCTGGTTATTTTGATAACGTACAGGCGAGCACTTTGTATTACTTTGCACCGTTGTATTATTTGTACGAATGCTGTTCGCCATGTCAAAGATGTGAAAGTTTGATTGAATGATTGAAAGATTTATTGTTAATAAATGGGACGCTTTGCGTTCCCAAACAGTCATCTCTGTCCCGACAATCCCCTCCGTGGTAGCAGGAACCCCTATATACTACGCTAATTACACATCAAAACCCTGCGGCTTATAGTCGGGTGCGGCTTATATACGGAGCAATCTGTATTTTCCCCTAAATTTAGCTGGTGCGGCTTATAGTCCGGAAATTACGGTAATTTACTGCGATAAATCACGATTAATCAAAAGGAAAAAGTGTGATTAGTTTGATTTAGAAATGAATTACTACTAAAAACAAAACAATTGATTACTAAGTGCTAAGAGTGCAAATTTAGATCTCAATTCATCACGATACAGGACCAGTAGTGACGATACCAACATTTTCTAATTGACAAAAATAGGGCGGTCAAAGTTAACGTGTTAATGCATGTGATTAATCACAGGATATATTGTGTTAATCATGTATATATGAAGATTATTTACACAATATATTTTATATAACCTGCATGATATTCTGAAAAAAAAATTTTTTAAGTTAATTTAAATAATTCTAGCTAGTAATTTACTGTGATTAATCACGATTAATCAAAAGGAAAAAGTGTGATTAATTTGATTTAGAAATTAATTACTACTAAAAACAAAACAATTGATTACTAAGTGCTAAGAGTGCAAATTTAGATCTCGATTCATCACGATACAGGACCAGTAATGACGATACCAACATTTTCTAATTGACAAAAATAGGGCGGTCAAAGTTTACATGTTAATGCATGTGATTAATCACAGGATATACTGTGTTAATCATGTATATATGAAGATTATTCACACAATATATTTCATATAACCTGCATTTGCGTAAAATATTGAGGTCTTTTTTTAAGTTAATTTAAAAAATTCTAGCTAGTAATTTACTGCGATTAATCATGATTAATCTAAAGGAAAAAGTGTGATTAATTTGATTTAGAAATGAATTACTACTAAAAACAAAACAATTGATTAGTAAGTGCTAAGGGTGCAAATTTGGATATCGATTCATCACGATACAGGACCACTAGTGACGATACCAACATTTTGTAATTGACAAAAATAGGGCGGTCAAAGTTAACGTGTTAATGCATGTGATTAATCACAGGATATATTGCGTTAATCATGTATATATGAAGATTATTAAATAAACATTGATTGATTGATTGATTATTCACACAATATATTTTATATAACGTGCATGATATTCTGACAAAAAAATTTTTTAAGTTAATTTAAATAATTCTAGCTAGTAATTTACTGCGATTAATCACGATTAATCAAAAGGAAAAAGTGTGATTAATTTGATTTAGAAATGAATTACTACTAAAAACAAAACAATTGATTACTAAGTGCCGAGGGTGCAAATGTGGATATTGATTCATCACGATACAGGACCAGTAGTGACGATACCAACATTTTGTAATTGACAAAAATAGGGCGGTCAAAGTTAACGCGTTAATGCATGTGATTAATCACAGAATATACTGTGTTAATCATGTATATATGAAGATTATTTACACAATATATTTTATATAACGTGCATGATATTCTGACAAAAAAAATGTTTAAGTTAATTTAAATAATTGTAGCTAGTAATTTACTGCGATTAATCACGATTAATCAAAAGGAAAAAGTGTGATTAATTTGATTTAGAAATTAATTACTACTAAAAACAAAACAATTGATTACTAAGTGTTCAGGGTACAAATTTGGATATCGATTCATCACGATACAGAACCAATAGTGACGATACCAACATTTTCTAATTGACAAAGATAGGGTGGTCAAAGTTAACGTGTTAATGCATGTGATTAATCACAAAATATATTGTGTTAATCATGTATATATGAAGATTATTCACACAATATATTTCATATAACCTGCATATGCGTAAAATCTGAGGTCTTTTTTCAAGTTAATTTAAATAATTCTAGCTAGTAATTTACTGTGATTACTCACGATTAATCAAAAGGAAAAAGTGTGATTAATTGGATTTGGAAATTAAGTACTACTAAAAACAAAACAATTGATGACGAAGGGCTAAGGGTGCAAATTTTTATATCGATTCAGGATACAGGACCAATAGTGACGATACCAACATTTTCTAATTGACAAAAATATGGCGGTCAAAGTTAACGCGTTAATGCATGTGATTAATCACAGGATATATTGTGTTAATCATGTATATATGAAGATTATTTACACAATATATTTTATATAACCTGCATGATATTCTGAAAAAAAAAATTTTTAAGTTAATTTAAATAATTCTAGCTAGTAATTTACTGTGATTAATCACGATTAATCAAAAGGAAAAAGTGTGATTCATTTGATGTAGAAATTAATTACTACTAAAAACAAAACAATTGATTACTAAGTGCTAAGAGTGCAAATTTAGATCTCGATTCATCACGATACAGGACCAGTAATGACGATACCAACATTTTCTAATCGACAAAAATAGGGCGGTCAAAGTTAACGTGTTAATGCATGTGATTAATCACAGGATATATTGTGTTAATCATGTATATATGAAGATTATTCACACAATATATTTCATATAACCTGCATTTGCGTAAAATATTGAGGTCTTTTTTCAAGTTAATTAAAATAATTCTAGCTAGTAATTTACTGCGATTAATCACGATTAATCAAAAGGAAAAAGTGTGACTCATTTGATTTAGAAATTAATTACTACTAAAAACAAAACAATTGATTACTAAGTTCTAAGGGTGCAAATTTGGATATCGATTCATCACGATACAGGACCAGTAGTGACGATACAAACATTTTGTAATTGACAAAAATAGGGCGGTCAAAGTTAACGTGTTAATGCATGTGATTAATCACAGGACATATTGTGTTAATCATGCATATATGAAGATTATTTACACAATATATCTTATATAACCTGCATTTGTGTAAAATATTGAGGTCTTTTTTCAAGTTAATTTAAATAATTCTAGCTAGTAATTTACTGCGATTAATCACTATTATTCAAAAGGAAAAAGTGTGATTAATTTGATTTAAAAATTAATTGCTACTAAAAACTAAA
>NC_084755.1:29158139-29218139 GCF_033978785.1 Entelurus aequoreus
TTTATATGCCTAATTGCGTTTCATTGTATCCATTAAAGCAGTGTTTTTCAACCTTTTTTGAGCCAAGGCACATTTTTTTCATAAAAAAAATACGGAGGCACACCACCAGCAGAAAATGTTAAAAAATGAAACTCCACCAGGTTGTCATGTCTTATTTTGATTTGTTGTTGTTTCCTGTGTGTAGTGCTTTAGTTCCTGTCTTGCGCTGTTTTGTTGGTGTTCTCCTGTAGCAGCTTCACGCCTTCCTTTGAGTTCTATTTCCCGCACCTGCTTTGTTTTCGCAATCAAGACTATTTAAGTTGTGCGTACGCTATCCTTCTTTGTGGGGACATTGTTGAATGTCATGACATGTACGGGATGTACTTTGTGGACGCCGTCTCCGCTCCACACGCTGTAAGTTTTTGCTGTCGTCCAGCATTCTGTTTTTGTTTACTTTGTAGCCAGTTCAGTTTTACTTTTGTTTCACATAGCTATCCCTATGCTTCAGTGCCTTTTCCTAGCGGGACTTGCCTTCTGTTCATTTTTGGTTTAAGCGTTGCATACTTTTTACATACCAAAAAAGGTTGAAAAACACTGTACTAGACAACGGCACATTATTGTAATTATTGATTTGCAAAAAATGTTTTTTGGACCAATTATTTGAAGTTGCATAATTTCCCACGGCACACCAGGCAATATCTCACGACTAGTGTGCCGCGGCACAGTGGTTGAAAAACACTGCATTAAACCATATCCAATTGTATTTACAATCCGCAAAGATTGTGAAAATAGCGTTTAAACATCACAAAATGCCACAAATTCAGTCGGCCATTTTGAATATTCCGCTCTGAATATCTTCGACGATTTCCATAGATTCGACGTCACTCTGACCATATTATTAGATCAGTCATACTGGAAATATGCAAACATTGGAAAGAGATGTGCTGTCTATCATTGACAATCCTTATGTAAGACAAGCTTTTTGGCTTTTTTATGCATTCTAAATGGTAAATAAATGGCTAACAATTAAGTCAACAGATTGAGGGTCCTCTGTTGCGCTCTATATACTCTCTAAAAACATCCAGAAAGTGTCAACAATACTCAATTTACATGTCATGACCTGAAAATTAACCAAGTATGAGTGATATTGTTATTATAAGCGCTAACGCAGACGGACTACCGTATTTTTCGGAGTATAAGTCGCTCCGGAGTATAAGTCGCACCGGCCGAAAATGCATAATAAAGAAGGAAAAAAACATATAAGTCGCACTGGAGTATAAGTCGCATTTTTGAGGGACATTTATTTGATAAAACCCAACACCAAGAATAGACATTTGAAAGGCAATTTAAAATAAATAAAGAATAGTGAACAACAGGCTGAATAAGTGTACGTTATATGAGGCATAAATAACCAACTGAGAATGTGCCTGGTATGTTAACGTAACATATTATGGTAAGAGTCATTCAAATAACTATAACATATAGAACATGCTATACGTTTACCAAACAATCTGTCACTCCTAATCGCTAAATGCCATGAAATCTTATACGTCTAGTCTCTTACGTGAATGAGCTAAATAATATTAATGTGTTAATAATTTCACACATAAGTCGCTCCTGAGTATAAGTCGCACCCCCGGCCAAACTATGAAAAAAATTGCGACTTATAGTCCGAAAAATACGGTATTTTAGCGGCACATTGAAAGCAGTGAGCTGAAGCTAGCTTACGCTGCTGTTGTTGACAGACTTCTGCTCCCTCTAAAACTTTCTAAAAGTACATTCTAGATTATGATTCGTGCATCTCTCACCTTGCAGTAGACAAATGTGGCTGGTCCACTTTCACGTACCCGGGGTGGCGAAAAAGACACAAAAAGACGCTTGTTGTAGCAACTTTTTTAACCCTTTGTGAAGATTGTGATTGATTCTTCATTTAAACAGAATTATGTGAGCGTCCCGTCGGTTTAAATTCCAGTGAGAGTGCAAATATTACAGTAAGTGTTTATTTTTTTTAATCATGGTTTAAAATGGTTAGTGTGTATGTTTAGCACCTAAGAATGCTGCTGATGCTATAGTGTCACAATAAAGCTACACTCGTTTAGCACTCGGCTTCTAAAACTTATCGCTCATCTGGTCCGGGGTACCCTATAGAGGCGGTATAGTACCGAATATGATTCATTGGTATCGCGGTATACCATACAACTCTATTAGTTATTGTGTACTATTGTCTTTGTTTTGCTCAAACAATTGTATGTAATACGACAGAATATAGGGGTGTAACGGTACACAATTTCGGTTCGGTACATACCTCGGTTTAGAGGTCACGGTTTGGTTCATTTTCGGTACAGTAAGAAAACAACAAAATATAAATGTTTTGGTTATTTATTTACCAAATTTGTAAACAATGGCATAACATACATATACACACAGGGTCCATTGCCAGGGTTAATGTGGTCAACATATATAAAATAAAAACTAAATAATATAAGGCTCAGAATGGTTTCTTAACAAAACCTTTCTACATATAAAGTGCTTTTTTTTGATTGATTGATTGAGACTTGTATTAGTAGATTGCACAGTACAGTACATATTCCGTACAATTGACCACTAAATGGTAACACCCCAATACGTTTTTCAACTTGACAAAACTTTTCTTCTACATATAAAAAGTGCAACATTAAACAGTTTCAAGTCAACTCAGCCTCAGATTAACTTTTCTTTCCCTCCACCCAGCCTGGCTAACATGGCAGTAAGAAGATATATGGGCTTATTGTTCTTCCACCATAGAAGTGGGTCAAAATCTAGTTTTTAATGCAATATGGTCTTAAATCTGCTGCTATAAAAACATTTGTTATTGCTTTAGCCCTGTGTTGCACCTTTCCTGCTTCCGGCTCCCAGACCGTAGTCGAGGAGCGCAGGGGAGACACTCCTCCAGGGCCGATGTATTCTCAGGGGCAACACCTTTTACTCTACCCGGGAGTGGGTCTCCACAGCTCCGGACTCCAGGGTAAATGACGAGACCGGCGATTAGTTGCAAATCGTGGCTTTATTGAGGTCTTGCACACAGCCAATCCAACAAAACAATAGCCACTCCCCGCATTCACGCTATTGCTCCCTCACCTCGCTCGCCCACACACTCACCTCACATGCTGTCACATATTAAAGGGCCACACACACCCATATGCTACTCTCATAACACCTGCCTGACACGCCGAAGAGAGGCTGCTTGAATGCGGTGGTGACGCTTCAAATGGGTTAGCATGTTTGACGTGTTGTCAGAAGCAGCTGCTGAACAATGTCGGCAAACCTCCGTCCTCCATTGTTGTATCGCGCAGCCGAAGTGTTCCCAAATGGGAGATCTTAACTAGGCAGGAGGGTCTTCCAGCTCTGGCTTTTGCATGTTGTCCTAGCCCGGTCGTTGCTAGCATGCCGTGTGTTGTGCCTCGGTGTGCATTTTTTACACAACGTGCGGTGAGCTACTTAATATGTCCGTGTGGAAACTCGTTCGGTACACCTCCGAACCGAACCGAAACCCACGTACCGAAACGGTTCAATACAAATACACGTACCGTTACACTCCTAACAGAATAAGGAAGTAGTTTAAATATTGTGTTGATATTGGTAAACTGCCAATAGCACTCATTATAAATACATTGAAAAATGTACACTTAATACATGGATAAATGGTATTACTATTTTTATTTTTACCTCATTTATTTGTATTTATGTTGTGGTGTGGGCCAACATAAAACACCCATGCTGTGTCGACGAAAATCGAGAAACCGGGAACACTTCACAACTCAGAGAAATAAGCAAGGTTAATTAATATAAAGGACTCTTACTAGAAAATATTGTATATATTTGTCATCAAAAGTTGCCATTACGCTGTGTCAGTTATGTACTTAACATGGTGCTAACTCAAACGACTAACTGTAGATAATCAAAGTGTCTTTTCCATCTCTAAGCGACTTTAAACGCTATTGAACCATCAGGAAACATCAACAACTGCCACTCTAAACCGGGCCGGACCTCAAAGTCTTCGGTCCGAGGCTCACGCGCGACACCGGTTCCGGAAAAGTAAACACGCCACGCCTCCTGCCGCCCGGCGTCTGTGGCTTTGTAGCTTCTATCTTGGTCCAGAGTACACTGCAGCTGAAAGTAGCGGTCGAAGGCATCGAGGACGGGATCCGAGTCCGCGCCGTCCTCTTTCGGCTTATAGGAGGCGATGATGCGGCAGGGGGCGGTGCTTGACGTCTGCCGCTCCAGGAGGCTGGTGAGGAAGGCGGCCGTGTCGCGCAAAAGAGCGGCGAGGTGTGCGGCGCGGGACTGCTCACCTGGGTGGTGCCCGCTGTGGCCGTCGCACGGGTAGTCCTCCAGTCGGTCCACGATGATCAGCGACGGAGGAAAGGTGCTGCTGGACTCATGGAGGCCTGCAATCTGACGGCGCAACTCCTCCGCTGTCCTCGGATAGCAGAAAGTGATTTTCTTGCCAAAAAAAAAAAGAACGAATACATTAGCAGAGACAAGCTAACAATTAGTATTATTATCTAATAAGCAGTGTTTGGAAAATTCTTTATATGTCAGGTTCAAACACTGATGACATCTATTAAACAAGACAAGAAGCAAAGAATTAAACAGAGACAGAATTCAATTTGGCTCAATTTGAGGAGAAACGTCTGGTTGTACTCTTGCAGTCTCCAGCACGCTCTGCCAAAAGATTACACGTCTCTTTCTTTTTTTTGGACCTTCCCTGACCACATGGCCACAGCTGTTACTAAGGGACGAAGGTCGTAAACAGTTCACAGAAAAGGTTGTAAATAGGGCTGCAACAACTAATCGATTAAAATCGATTATAAAAATAGTTGGCGATTAATTAAGTCATCGATTCGTTGGATCTATGCTATGCGCATGCGCAGAGGCAATTTTTGTATTTTTGTATAAACCTTTATTTATAAACTGCAACATGTACAAACAGCTGAGAAACAATAATCAAAATAAGTATGGTGCTAGTACGCTGTTTTTTTCAATAAAATACTGGAAAGGATAGAAATGTAATTTGTCTCTTTTATCCGATTATTAATTGATTAATGTAAGTAATAATCGACAGATTAATCGATTATCAAATTAATCGTTAGTTGCAGCCCTAGTTGTAAACAGTTCACAGAAAAGGTCAGTTAAAAAAAGAGGTCGTTCTGGGTATTTGTTTTGTTGTGTTTATGTTGTGTTACGGTGCGGATGTTCTCCCGAAATGTGTTTGTCATTCTTGTTTGGTGTGGGTTCACAGTGTGGCGCATATTTGTAACAGTGTTAAAGTTGTTTATACGGCCACCCTCAGTGTGACCTGTATGGCCGTTGACCAAGTATGCCTTGCATTCACTTGTGTGTGTGAAAAGCCGTAGATATTATGTGACTGGGCTGGCAGGTAAAGGCAGTGCCTTTAAGGTTTGTTGGCGCTCTGTAATTCTCCCTACGTCCGTGTACACAGCGGCGTTTTAAAAAGTCATAATTTTTACTTTTTTAAACCGATAACTTTGAAACCGATACTGATCATTTCCGATATTACATTTTAAAGCATTAAAGCCGTCCTCTCTCTCTGTGCCGTCATCCTGGCGCCGTGCAGTCAGCTACCAACCTGAATAATAAAATGTCTATTTCACTGAACAATTAAAAAATGTGAAAATATGCACAATTATAGGAAATTAAAATATTTATCATACTTGGTCAATGTGATTTCTGCTCTCCACATGAGGGCTGTATGACGTCACCTTTATCTTCACACAGGATTGAAAACTCTCATCTGTGAGGCGTGTGCGATGTTGGTGGGCGGGGTTTGGTGGTAGCGGGGGAGGGGGGTGTATATTGTAGCCCGGAAGAGTTTGGGCTGCAAGGGATTCTGGGTATTTGTTCTGTTGTGTTTATGTTGTGTTACGGTGCGGATGTTCTCCCGAAATGTGTTTGTCATTCTTGTTTGGTGTGGGTTCACAGTGTGGCGCATATTGTAACAGTGTTAAAGTTGTTTATATCGTCACCCTCAGTGTAACCTCTATGGCTGTTGACCAAGTATGCCTTGCAGTCACTTATGTGTGTATGCAAAAGCCGCATACAACATGTGACTGGGCCGGCACACAGTTAGTAAGGTGAAAAAGCGGACATGACGACAGGTTGTAGAGGACGCTAAAGGCAGTGCCATCACGGCACGCCCTCAATATTGTTGCCCGGGTGAAAATCGGAGAATGGTTGCCCCGGGAGATTTTCGGGAAATTCGGGAGTCTAGCGGAAAAATCGGGAGGGTTGGCAAGTATGCAGCTGAGCCGCATCAGAGTGATCAAAGAGCCGCATGCGGCTCCGGAGCCGAGGGTTGCCGACCCCTGCCATAGTATTAAAAAAAAGTGTTTATTCATCCTCTGCTCAAAACACCTAACCTTGATCCTGACCTCATGGTAAACTACCGGCTGGTGTCCCACCTTCCCTTTATCTCGAAAATCCTAGAAAAAGTTGTTGCACAGCATCTAAATGAACACTTTACATCTAACAATCTCTGTGAACCCTTTCAGTCGGTTCTCATTGTATCTCATTGGGTTGAGTTTTTTCTTGCCCTGATGTGGGACCTGAGTCGTTGCGGCTTGTGCAGCCCTTTGAGACACTTGTGATTTAGGGCTGTATAAATAAACTTTTGATTGATTGATTTCACTTGTGTACTCCATACCATACCTTCAGACTCTCGGGGCTTAGACTTGGTACACATTTTTGCAGGGATGCTGGCAGGCTTTGTATTTGCTGTGGGGCGAAGAACACCACCTTCATCCCCCCCTGAGAGGCTGCTGTCACGGCCGTCAGCAGCAGCAGCGAACGTCCCAGACTTTGTTCTCCGACTATTAAAACGCCGCACTCTGCCGGCGCGGGAGTCACAAAGTCCTTCTTTGAGTCCGCTGGTGACAGGTTGGCGAACATATGCGTTAAAACGTCCGCCATGGCCGACACTCTTGGCTTGTTTAGTCTGTGTTTACACGTGTGTTGACATGAAGCACGTTGGTTCTCGTGTCATGTGGTCCGTAGGGCAACAAGAGCGAGATTAATAAGTTCCGCCCTGTTTCGTGGCGTACACTGGACGCATTTTACAAATTAATCGATGCAAAATTCAGATTATTATTTTTTTTACGTTTTATTTGCGTTGGGTACACTTTTTTTTCAAACACAGACATATTGCAGAAAAAAAGGTGTTTTTTTTCAAGTGTTTCCGCCATGGCCGTCACTCTTGGCTGTGTTGTTTACACATGTGTTTACATGTAGCACGTTGGTGCTCGTGTCATGTGGTCCGTAAGTCAACAAGAGCTAGATAAAAAAGTTCTGCCCTGTTTTTTGGTGTACACTAGACCAGGGGTCCCCAACCACCGGGCCGCGGCCCGGTACCGGTCCGTGGATCGATTGGTCCCGGGCCGGACAAGAAATAAAAAATAAAAGTTAAATAATGTTTTTTGGGGTTTTTTTTTTATTCAATCAACATAAAAAACACAACATACACTTACAATTGGTGCACCAACCCAAAAAACCTCCCTCCCCCATTTACAGTCAGACGCACAAAAGGGTTGTTTCTTTCTGTTATTAATATTTCTGGTTCCTACATTATATATCAATATAGATCAATACAGTCTGCAGGGATACAGTCAGTAAGCACGCATGATTGTATTTTTTTATGACAAACCCCCCCCCCCGGTCCGTGGGTCAAATTTTCAAGCGCAGTTACAAAAAGGTTGGGGATCACTGCACTAGACGAAGGGAATAAGCGTTAGAAAATGGATGGATGGGTAGACGCATTTTACAAATTAATCGATGCAAAATACAGATTAAAAATGTTGGGTTTTTTTAACGTTTAATTTGCGTTAATGTCTTTTTTTTAAAACAGACATGTTGCAGAAAAACTAAAAGTTTTGTTTAATTTAGAATTTTTTTAATTTTTTAAATTTTTTTTATTGAACGACAAACAATACATTTATAATGCACACAAAAGTCAAGGCACTTTCAACATCAGCGAAACATGTCAAAGAAAGAAAACAAAAGCAAATACAAATAGAGTATTAAATAATAATAATAAATAATAATAATAACAAATATGAAAGACAAAAAGTGTTACCTAAATTACTTTAAATGTTTTTAACAAAGATGTCAATTTAAGGGATTTTGTACTCTTAATCATCTTCCAAGATTTGATTGATAATTTTAACCCATCCATCCATTTTCTACCGCTTGTCCCTTTTGGGGGTCACCCATGAAGCCAATTAGAAAATGTAGGCCTTACTTAGAGTTAGACAAACTTTAATGATCCACAAGGGAAATTATTCAACACAGTAGCTCAGTTACAATGATGGAAAGTGTGAAGATGGAAAGGACTATGCAGGTATAAATAGACTAATATAGCGATAAAAAATCCAACATATATACAAATATGTACATAATATATGTACAGTATATTATATATATACAGATATATTATATTATGTCTATAACATATATACAATATATACCAATGACCATGTACAATATTACAGTATATACAGTATATGTGACAGGAGCAGCATAAAATAGAGAGTAGATCCAACAAAAAATAGACATTATAAACATTATAAACAAAGAGAAGTAGCTAACATAGAAGGTGTCAGCTAATAGGCAGATATCATAAATCGACATAAATCGACATTTATGTAGAATTTTTTTTGCCTGGAGCATAATAATGTTGACAAACATTTCTATGTTACAGTCATTTATAAAAAACACAAAATGTTATCTCTTCTATAGAGAATAGAATGGGGACATCTCCACACCCTTGTTTCTCAGCCAATCTCTGATCTCCTCCCAAAACACATGTACACTCTCACATTCCACAAACAGATGATTGACATCCTCTACAGCTCCACATATATAGACTTAGACTTAGACAAACTTTAATGATCCACAAGGGAAATTGTTCCATACAGTAGCTCAGTTACAATGATGGAAAGTGTAAGGATGGAAAGGACAATGCAGGTATAAATAGACTAAATATAGCGATATAAAATATAACATATATACGTAATATTTACATAATATATGTACAGTATATTATATATACTGATATATTATATTACATTATGTTATATTCTATTATTATATTATGATCATGTTATAACAGCCATGTTGAATTTAAGTTTCAAAAAATCCTTTGAAGGGTACATTCCATCAATAATTTTAAATTGTATTTCTTTAATTTTGGGAAGAATTGGGTATGTAATATATCTTGTAGGGCTGCGAATATTTGGGTGTCCCATGATTCGATTCAATATTGATTCTTGGGGTCACGATTCGATTATAAATCGATTTTTTTCGATTCAACGCGATTCTCGATTCAAAAACGATATTTTCCCGATTCAAAACAATTCTCTATTCATTCAATACATAGGATTTCAGCAGGATCTACCCCAGTCTGCTGACATGCAAGCTGAGTAGTAGATTTTTGTAAAAAGCTTTTATAATTGTAAAGGACAATGTTTTATCAACTGATTGCAATAATGTACATTTACTTCAACTATTAAATGAACCACAAATATGACTTATTTTATCTTTGTGAAAATATTGGACACAGTGTGTTGTCAAGCTTATGAGATGCGATGCAAGTGTAAGCCACTGTGACACTATTGTTCATTTTTTTATTAATTTTTTTATAAATGTCTAATGATAATGTCAATGAGGTATTTTTAATCACTGCTATGTTGAAATTGTAACTAATATTGATACTGTTGTTGATAATATTCATTTTTGTTTCACTACTTTTGGTTTGTTCTGTGTCGTGTTTGTGTCTCCTCTCAATTGCTCTGTTTATTGCAGTTCTGAGTGTTGCTGGGTCGGGTTTGGTTTTGGAATTGGATTGCATTGTTATGGTATTGTTGTGTATTGTTTTGTTGGATTGATTAATTTAAAAAAATAAAAAATAAAATAATAATAATAAAATAAAATTAAAAAAATAAAAATCGATTTTTAAAAAATGAGAATCGATTCTGAATCGCACAACTTGAGAATCGCGATTCGAATTCGAATCTATTTTTTTCCCACACTCCTAATAGCTTGTCCTTATTTTCCTTAGCTCAACTTTTGTAAACTCCTTCAGGACATATTTATGAACTGTGCCCGGAAAATATTATTTCACTAAAACTGCCCTCATATATTTGTTGGAACATTTTTCATCACAGAAAAGTTGCAGAAAAACTAAAAAAAAATAAGTGTTTATTTTTTTCAAGTGTTTCCGGTTTAGCTCAACACAACTTCCGGGTGATCCCAACATCAGCTGTTGTTGCCAAGATGGCGCATAGCCTGGCCGATTTTCAGGTCCCCTCGGACGCTGAAGCCGCTGGGGACCGCGGGAGAGGCGCTCTGAGGCGCTGCAGGGGACGGCCGCGGCTCACGGACACTGACCGAGCCCAGCGGCGTCTCGAGTCCCGGAAAAAGTACGACATTAGGCGGGTGTACCTGGGAGAGGCGCACAAGCTGTGGAGTGATCTGCGGCGG
Organism: Entelurus aequoreus; assembly: GCF_033978785.1. Classification (NCBI taxonomy): domain Eukaryota; kingdom Metazoa; phylum Chordata; class Actinopteri; order Syngnathiformes; family Syngnathidae; genus Entelurus; species Entelurus aequoreus. The sequence continues at coordinate 29,168,652 of NC_084755.1, forward strand.
CGCACAAGTCTGAGCGATGCCGGACTGGCGGAGTATTTAATCCTGCTTCACGCCACTTGTGGGGATAAATATCTGCAGAAACACTCGGGGTGAGACTCCTTGCACTTTACTTCAAGGACTTTACTAACACTTGTGCTATTCTGTCCTGTGACGTGCAGTGAGGTTTGAGGCACTGACCTACTTGTCAGATTTACAAACACACAGTATGATGCTAGAATACAACATTTCTACACACTTAGCACCAGTGTTGGGTTAGTTACTGAAAACTAGTAACTAGTTACTTTATTTCAAAAGTCACTCAGTTACTTACACCAAAAAGTAATGCGTTACTGTGAAAAGTAACTATTTAGTTACTTACATATATATTTGTATTTTTTATTTTTTTTAAGGCCCCCTTTAATGCCCTTTTAGCCTTCATTTCAGTACTGTTATTGCACTGGAGAATAATACAATCTGTAGATCAACTTGACATGCATTTGCATCACTGAACTCTGCTAAGCAATGTGGTCTACATATAACACACAAAGACAAAGATATGTTTCAAAGGGCCAATTTGTTTCAGGCCAGAACAAATTGACAACACTCTTTTAAATAGCTGCAACATAACATACATAAGTAACAAACAGCATAACAACAACATAGCTGTAAAGCAAGGAAGGCACACACTACATACACAAAGCCTAACCAGGCGTTTTTTTCTCGCAAGGAATTGTGAAATAAAATCATGTCTGAAGCCCAGAACACTCTACACATTTCCCCAGTTTTAGTTTAGAGATAAGGAAAGATTGGCCTGGCCCACTAGCATCCCTCTTTATGTTTGTGAACTTAATAGTCTATACATTTAGAGCAGTGGTTCTTAACCTTGTTTGAGGTACAGAACCCCACCAGTTTCATATGCGCATTCACCGAACCCTTCTTTAGTTAAAAATTAAATGTTTGTTTTTTTTCAAATTCAGGACAAAGTTACATGTTTTTGGTAACACTTTAGTATGGGGAACATATTCTAAGTAACAAAGACTTAATTTAGAGTTTTTTGGACACTAGGGGAACATATTCTAAGTAACAAAGACTTATTTTAGAGTTTTTTGGACACTAGGGGAACATATTCTAAGTAACAAAGACTTATTTTAGAGTTTTTTGGACAGTAGGGGAACATATTCTAAGTAACAAAGACTTATTTTAGAGTTTTTTGGACACTAGGGGAACATATTCTAAGTAACAAAGACTTAATTTAGAGGTATTTGGTTAGGGTTAGAGGGTTAGGGCCAGGGTTAGAGGGTTAAGGTTATAATAAGGCCATGCGAATAAGGCATTAATAAGTACTTAATAATGACTAGTTAAGAGCCTATATGTTACTAATTTGCATGTTAATAAGCAACTAATTAATGGTGAATATGTTCCCCATACTAAAGTGTTACCATGTTTTTTTACTGGTGTACAAAATGAACCGTGCATGAACATCACCTTGTTCAAAGAACAAAACCAACACAGTGCATAAACTCACAACAAATTACACACCTGCAAATCAGTGTGACTTCTGCTGTTGCCGTATCCGTAATACGCCGATAGGGAGAAACTTTTATTTACACGATGATGAGTCGGGTGTGTCTTGACCTCCGCCGAACCCCTGAGCCCGACTCACCGAACCCCTAGGGTTCGATCGAACCCAGGTTAAGAACCACTGATTTAGAGTGATGTGATAATCAAACACTCTAGAATTCTAGAATGAAAGAGCAACAGTATATAAGAGAATTGACAGAGTGCGTGTACCTTCAGTGCGCAGTGCCTCGTTAAAATCCAGCCGCTGTTGCTTAGGAGGTGAAGTGTGTCTCTCTTTACTAGCTTCGTCGAAGCATGTTGCTTTTGTAGCTGTTTCAGCAGATTTGAATTGCTAGGATAGGATCTTTGATCCAAGACACAACTTACATTTAACTAAAATGTTCTTTTCTTTGTGGTCGACAAAAGAAAAGTAGTGAGAATATCTCCATGTTAAGAAACTCGGCCTCGGGCTTCGCCATGACGTCTTGTTAGTAAACACAGAAACGCCCCCTCCCACACACACACATACACACACAAAGAGCGAGCCTCTTCTGTAGCGCTCCAATAAAACACACTCATATCTTCTCAGTTTCTAGCCGATACTACATACAGTAAAAAATAACGTAAAATAACGCAGTAACGCATCATGTAGTAACAGTAACTGAGTTACTGAATATAAAAAATAACGCGTTAGATTACTATTTACCGCCGAAAGTAACGGTGTTACAGTAACGCGTTACTTGTAACGCGTTAGTTCCAACACTGCTTAGCACACAATTAACACAGCACTGCAGAGCAGACACTAGAACAGGGGTCCCCAAACTTTTTGACTTGGGGGCCGCATTGGGTTAAAACAATTTAGCTGGAGGTGGTCTAACATAACCAGAAATCATGACCACCTCCGAAGACATGCACCTGGGGATAGGTTGATTTGCAACACTAAATTAGCCCTAGTGTGTGAATGTGAGTGTGAATGTTGTCTGTCTATCTGTGTTGGCCCTGCGATGAGGTGGCGACTTTTCCAGGGTGTACCCCGCCTTCCGCCCGAATGCAGCTGAGATAGGCTCCAGCATCCCCGGCGAACCCAAAAGGGACAAGCGGTAGAAAAAAAACAACAGTTTGGCCAACAAAAAAACCCCGGAGTGATCCCTCTCACATTTTAGCTAGTATTGATGTTATTTGAACACTGATAGTTAAATAAAGTACAAGTAAGCATCCCAGTAAACAAAGTAAATACTTTATAAAGAAGTTGTGACAACGTTCACAACACACCGCCTGCTGCAAAACATCAAATAGTTTTCTCCTTCGCTGTATACTTTTAGTGTGGGTACAAGTGTCTCCAATATTGTCCACACCTGTCTCCATCTAAACACAGCAGTGCGCTCTTAAACGCACGACAAGAAGCAAAGGAAAATGACGTAAAACCAAGCGCTTGGCTACATTTACTCCGAGGGGAAATTTCAATGTGTCACCATACAAAAAGCTCTGTTTTCATCGAACAATTCCACAGTATTCTGGACATCTGTGTTGGTGAATCTTTTGCAATTTGTTTAATGAACAATGAAGACTGCAAAGAAGAAAGTTGTAGGTGGGATCGGTATATTAGCGGCTGGCTGTAGCAACACATCAAGGAGTACTTACTTGGATAGCAGACGCGCTAGCCGATGCTAGCTGCCACCGCATCTGTGATCGGATGAAGTCCTTCGTCGCGCCGTCGATCGCTGGAACGCAGGTGAGCACGGGTGTTGATCAGCAGATGAGGGCTGGCTGGCGTAGGTGGAGCGCTAATGTTTTTAATCATAGCTCTGTGAGGTCCGGTTGCTAAGTTAGCTTCAGCGTCGTTAGCAACAGCATTGTTAAGCTTTGCCAGGCTGAGAATTATTAACCGTGTAGTTACATGTCCATGGTTTAATAGTATTGTTGATCTTCTGTCTATCCTTCCAGTCAGGGATTTATTTATTTTGTTTCTATCTGCATTGGAGCCAGATGCTATCACGTTAGCTCAGTAGCTAAAGAGCTTCGCTGATGTATTGTCGGGGAGATAAAAGTCACTGTGAATGTCCATTTTGCGTTCTCGACTCTCATTTTCAAGAGGATATAGTATCTGAGGTGGTTTAAAATACAAATCCGTGAACCACAATAGAAAAAGGAGATTGTGTGGAATCCAATGAGACCTTGTACCTAAGTTACGGTCAAAGCAAAAAAAGATACACCCTGCACTGCCTCTCTAGTTCTTCACTCTAACGTTCCTCATCCACGAATATTTCATCCTCGCTCTAATTAATGGGGTAATTGTCGCTTTCTCGGTCCGAATCTCTCTCGCTCCATTGTAAACAACGGGGAATTGTGAGTAATCCTACCTCTTGTGACGTCACGCTACTTCCGGTATAGGCAAGGCTTTTTTTTATCAGCGACCAAAAGTTGCAAACTTTATCATCGTTGTTCTATACTAAATCCTTTCAGCAAAAATATGGCAATATCGCGAAATGATCAAGTATGACACATAAAATGGATGTGCTATCCCCGTTTAAATAAAAAAAATTCATTTCAGTAGGCCTTTAATATCTCACCATGTTCCTTTACATTGGCATTGTGGATGCTGCGATTTAGTCTCATTTAGAGCCAGATCAATACGTGATATTCCAAACGTTTTTAAAGAAATCTGACCTTGAATGTGGGCAGATGAGCTTTCATGTTTTTCGAGGCTTCTTGGCAGGCTTTTCAGATCCATCCTATCTATTTCCTACCGCTTGTCCCTCTCTGAGTTGCGGAGGGTGCTGGAGCCTATCTCGGCTGCATTCGGGCGGAAGGCAGGGTAGCCTTTTACCCCCCTGGTGGCCTCCCCTGACAGCACGTCACTGATTCTGTCATGCAACATCCTTGACTTGACATTTGGCCATCACTTCTTCTAATGATACTATTATTATGTCTTACAGGAACAAGACTGCCTCTGTGGAGTCTGTAAATCAGAGAAAAAGTGAGTATTTATTTTTAGTAAAGCAAATAACTTCAAGCAGAAGCAGTTATTTTATACAATGTATGCATCACTTGCCCGGGGAACGTGGATGCGTGTATATTATTTACATACAAATGAAGTGACACTCAATTAGGGTTGTCCCTATACCAATATTTTGGTTCCGGTACCAAAATGTATTTTGGTACTTTTCTAAGTAAAGGGGACCACAAAAAATTGCATTATTGGCTTTATTTTAACAAAAAATCTTACAGTACATTAAACATATGTTTCTTAATGCAACTTTGTCCTTAAATAAAATAGTGAACATACCAGACGACTATTTTTTTAGTAGTAAGTAAACAAACAAAGGCTCCTAATTTGTCTGCTCACGTATGCAGTAACACATTTGTCATTTTATTATTTTGTCAAAATTATTAAGGACAAGTGGTAGAACATTTATTATTAATCTACTTGTTCATTTACTGTTAATATCTGCTTACTTTCTCTTTCAACATGTTCTATCTACACTTCTGTTAAAAATGTAATAATCACTTATTCTTCTGTTGTTTGGATGTTTTACATTAGTTTTGGATGTTACAACAAGTTTGGGTATCGATCCGATACCAAGTAGTTACAGGATCCAACAATAGTCATAATTTAATGAATGAAGCTTTATTGCAAAATCCAACGTCCAAGTCGACATGCAATCGCTTACAGTACATAAAACAGAGAATAAAGTATAAGCGGCATGATATCACATAATATTAAAAAAAAAAGTTATTGTGTATATCAGTAAAATCTATCTAATAAATAAAGACAGCAGTAAAAACAAATATACGTAAAAAATGCTTCTACACATTCTGTAAAAGGCACAAATACCAGTGTTTTCATTAATATGATTGGTACCTAACAGAACTACACCTAGGATTTGTCATCTGGATAAAAAATAGCTTATACGGTCAAAATAAATTGCCTGTCTAATCTTTGTGAACATGATTAATGCGGTTATTTTTTTGTGATTAATCACATGAGTTATCTCGTTCATTTATTATATATATTTAACTTACTTTGTCTCGGAAATCTGACTGATGCCTCCTACATCTTTGAATGTTGCATTATTCTATATGACAAGCAGGGGTCTGTATTTAAAAAAAAAAAAATCTTTGGGGGAATTTTAGCAATAATAATTCCATATTTTTGAACATTTTGTTCTGAATGTTCTGAACTTTTGTCCTTAAATAAAATAGTGAACATACTAGACAACTTTTTTTTTTAGTAGTAATTAAACAAACAAAGGCTCCTAATTTGTCTGCTGATGTATACAGTAACATATTTGTCATTTTATTATTTATTTATTTTATATCAAAATTATTAAGGACAAGTGGTAGAACATTTATTATTAATCTACTTGTTCATTTACTATTAATATCTGCTTACTTTCTCTTTCAACATGTTCCATCTACACTTCTGTTAAAAATGTAATAATCACTTATTCTTCTGTTGTTTGGATGTTTTACATTAGTTTTGGATGTTACAACAAATTTGGGTATCGATGCGATACCAAGTAGTTACAGGATCATATTTTTGAACAGTTTGTTCTGAATGTTCTGAACTTTTGTTTTGAAACAAGTGTTTGTGAAGTTTGTCGCCGTGTAGCTCAACTTGCAATAACTGACGGCATATATATATATTTTTTTTTGACCACAAATAGATGTACAAAACGTTGTAATTGGACATCTCCCTTGTTGTTGTTTTGTCAGTTAAGAAGGAGCGAGAGTCAAGCCTCCATAGCCTCGTGTGTTGGTACCAGAAGCACCTGCGTTCCTGCCCCCATGAGCCCCAGCTCAGAGCTCTGGAGCTCCAGCCCAACTTCTCCACGGCTGCCATCTGGCAATGCGACGGCGACCATTCGTTCGTGCAACAGCTTTTCTCGCCGCTGAGGGAGGCAAGTGACTCGGAGCGGGAGGAGAGACAGCATGGAGACGACTGTGAAAGTGCTGCAAAATTGGTGCCAAAGAGATTAGCCGGCCGAAGGAGAAAAACAAACACTCCGCCAAAAGGTGCAAATTTACCGTTTTTGTCAAATACTCCCTTAATTACCGTATTTTTCGGACTATAAGGCGCACTTAAAATCCTTTCATTTTCTCAAAAATCGACAGTGCGCCTTATAACCAGGTCCGCCTAATGTACGACATAATTCTGGTTGTGCTTACCGACCTCGAAGCAATTTTGTTTGGTACATGGTGTAATGATAAGTTTGACCAGTAGATGGCAGTCACACATAATACATATGTGTAGACTGCCATATGATGGCAGTCACACATAAGAGATACGTGTAGACTGCAATATGACTCAAGTAAACAAGACAAAAATGTTATGATCCATTGAAAATATAGAACATTACACACAGCACTCAAAAAGTGTTATTATGGTGTGTGTATAAGGTAAGACATATTATCTGGCGTTTTGTTTCGCAATATTATGCAAAAGCAACTTTTCTTACCTTCTGGTACCTGCTGATCTGTAGTTGGGATCTGCATAATTCCAAAAAATTAGCGCTGGTCCGCGTTTGTAGTCCGTGGCGACGCCGTAGACGATAAGCTCCTTCTTTTTCTCTATCTTCTTGTTATGGGACATTCATCCTCCGCTGTTGCCATTTCTAATATAAAGTAGTGTAAAGTCCTTAATTATATCTGCCAGTAGACTCGCCATGAAAGCGCTAAAACATACCGGTGTAGTGAGTTTACATTATTCACCCAAGGAACTTTAGTTATTAGAGAGTTCCAAGAGATATGTGCAAACTGCAAGATGACGCCAGTAAACAACACCAAAACTTGAAATGTTCAATTGAGAATATAGAACATTACACGCGGCGCTCAAAAATCTGTCAAAATGTTTTTAGTACGACTTTGGTAAGCTATGAAGCCGCACTGCTTGATGGATTGTCGGCGCATTAAACATACGAGTATTATTATGGTGCGTGTATAAGGGCCGCAAAATGGCACCTATTAGCAGACATATTACCTGGCGTTTTGTTTCGCAGTATTATGCAAAACCAACTTTTCTTACCTTCTGGTACCTGCTGATCTGTCTTTGGGATCTGCATAAGTCCTGAAAATGTGCGCGCGTCCGCCATTGTAGTCCGTGCGGACACCGTAGTCATAAGCTACTTCTTTATCCTCTACCTTCTTGTTATGGGACATTCATCCTCCGCTGTTACCATTTCTAACACAAAGTAGTGTAAAGTTCTTACTTATATCTGTCAGTAAACTATCTATCAAAGCGCTAAAAACTGTAGTGGGTTTACATTATTCACCCACGGAACCTTAGTTATTAGAGGGTTTTTCACGGGACACATTTTCGGCGTTGTTGTTGCACTAGTGAGCCACGGATGAGGAGATGCTGCTCCGTTGTTGATTGAAGTAAAGTCTGAATGTCATTAAAACAGTTAGCACCATCTTTTGACACTTCTTCCACTCCCGTCCTTGCACGCTACACCGCTACAACAAAGATGACGGGGAGAAGACGCTGTCGAAGGTGAGACACGTAAATAAGACCGCCCACAAAACGGCGCATCCTGAAGAGACGCTCAGAAAGCGACTTGAAGATGATCTGTAAAACATCATCTATGCAACATTTTGGCCAAAGAACCACCATCGCATGTTATGTAGACCACAAGATAGTGTTTTCCATTTAGAAGAAAATCATAATATAACCCCTTTAATGCGCTTTATAATCCGTTGCGCCTTTTGTATGAAAATAGACCCGCTCATCGGCAGTGCCCCTTTTAATCCGGTGCGCCCTACGGTCCAGAAAATACGGTATTCGTCAATTAACATATTTATGTCCTTTTTTTTGTAGGTTTAGAAGAATCTTTGATAGTTTCTGAGGTTGGAGACATAGCCACAAAAGCCTTAACACATTCTGCCAGTGTGGAGAGCGCCGCCAATGACCTCCCCCTGACAGAACCGCAGGTGTGGGAGATGGAGATGGTGCTGGAGCGACCACAAGGCTCCCCTGAGGCAATGTTCCACTCCCTCACGTCAGAAGAGGAGGCTGACGATGTGAGGCAAGACCAGGAAGAAGGAGCGACGGAGCCACTCGGAGAGGACGAGCACACCGGGTGCGGTTACGAGCGTGTCGCCATGGAAACGTCCTTTGCGGACAAACTGAGGAAAGCGGACCAGCTCCCGGGGGAATCGGTGCAAACGTCACCCCAGCCGGAGCTTTTGGCCCCGCCTCCCGTACAGGCAGAAGAGGACGGCGGGGAACTTTATGATCCTCACGCTCTGCAGGCGGTGGTGACGAGTTGTGACATTCCTAACCATCAGACGGCTCTCGAAGGCTCCCAGGTTAGGACAAGTGTGTGTTCCACTGAAGTGTTGTTATATTCGATTTTTCCCCTTCCAGCTAATCATCATAACTGGCCCCAGCTATGAGGCTCTTGCGTCAGAGGGCATCCAGCTCAACATGGGTGCCGGGAACGTGGAGGAAGTCACCTGCACTGTCCTCGACGGCGTCGGCTACGACCAAGCGTGTGACTCTGCATCAAAAATCCCAGCGGCGGGAGACGACGGCTCAATGGCAGGTGTGTTAACTTTCATTCAGAAGTCAATCACAAATGCAACAGTACCTCGGTTTCCAAAAGAAGACCGAATCGTGTGAAAACTAGAGATTGACAGGTATGTTTATTTGTGTGATATCGATTAATACCATATTTCCTGAACTATAGAGCGCATCAGGACATAAGCAGCACCAATTTAATTTTAGAGGACAAAAGAATTTTCCATATATTAGCCACACCGAACTAGGGCTGGGCGATAATGGCCTTTTTTTAATATCTCAATATTTTTAGGCCATATCGTGATACACAATATATATCTCAATATTTTGCCTTAGCCTTGAATGAACACTTGATGCATATAATCACAGCAGTATGATGATTCTATGTGTCTACATTAAAACATTCTTCTTCAGACTGCATTAATATATGCTCATTTTAAACTTTCACGCAGAGAGGGAAATCACAACTAAGTCAATTGACCAAAAGTGTATTTATTAAACAGTTATTAAGCAGTGGCACAAACATTCATGTCGTTTCAAAACAGAACGTGCAAGATTGTCAGAGACATTTTAAAACAAGCTATTAGTGCACTTCTGTGCATGATGTCTTCAAGATGACAAATCAAAACAACACTAAATTAAAGTGCACTTTTTGCACAGAACGCCACTACAATAGTTTAAAACAAATAAAGTGCACTTTTGTGCATTATGTCACACAAGATATTTCAATAACTGTCAAATAAAAATGAGCTGCATAATAGGAAATCAAATTGTGTACGTCCTTCGCTATGTGGTAGGTTCCAGCAGTCGTTATCTCCTTATGTCGTGGACTATTTGTTTCATACGGTGTCGATGTGGAAATGGTTGCCTGGGCATTTTGTTGGTGTGGCACCGAACGGAGATGTTGACGTGCGGAGTTTCAAGCACTCCTCATTCTCTAGCGGGTGACTTTTCAAATGATGCTACATATTAGCAGTAATGCTACTTTTTGTAGCAACACTTTTGCCCCACACTTGACAAATTACGGTTGTCTGTTCGACATCTTCCCGCTTGAAGCCAAACCACCGCCAGACGATGGACCCCCTGCTGTTTTTCTTCGGAATTAATTCTTCTTTCATTTGTTACCAGACTCGCACCTTCTTTCTCTCGTATTACCACTCGCACCACAGCTAACTTTAGCCATGCTGCTACCTCTCTGCTCAGCGAGGGCGTATACGTATGTGACGTATGTAAGAAGGTGCACTTGTTTTGTCTCTGTGAGAAGGAGAGACTATCACTAGAAAGAGTGAGAAGAGCCTGTAGTGTAATGCCTGCAGCTAAAAGCAACTGCGTGAGAACGTATACTCGAATATCAAGATATAGTCATTTTCTATATCGCACAGGGACAAACCCGCGATATATCGAGTATATCGATATATCGCCCAGCCCTACACCGGACTATAAGCCACAGATATATACGTTGTGAAATGAGTTATTTACACAGAAATATTTTATAAATGGTTACTTATAAACCTTAATTGTTTCCAAACGGTGGCTGTAACAAGGCAGTAAAACGGCGGATAAAACAAAACAGAAGTCATCCTCATGGACCCACTAGCTGCGGAAGCTAGCTCTACAATCAGCTAAACAGACTCAATAACTCCACGGTGATTTGTTGGTGAATTTACGAAACTGAAACAATATGAAAAGAATGCCATTTTAAGTTAATAATACTAACACAGACACTCGTAGACGTGTTAGCATATTAGTTAATGCTAACGACGCTAGCGTCATTACCATGTTACAAATACGCATGAAAAGACTACTATCAAACATGTGACGGTTTAAAAAGTATGAAGGTTTTTAGTTATATTGTAAAACTTACAACCGTCGCTTGGAGCGATGAATGAAAAATCCATACGAGTAGCAATGCTATGGACGACGAGTAGACGGAACGGCACTTGTACTTCCGGTTCAAAGCACTAAACGGAAGGAAATACTGTAGTGAGCGTAGTGACTGCAGTGAGCAAACTCGTCCAAAAGATAGCACCATAGCACAAACAATATCACACCTTTTCAGTGTCTTTTAGGGTAACTTTTATGAAAACTATTTGTTGACATCACAGACATCGCACATGGCACGGTTTAGTAAGTATAAACAGTTAAACTGTAAAACTTACAAACATCGCACGGAGTGATGAAATTAAGAATCTATACGAGTCAACGCTATGCACTGCTGGAAGACAAATACTTTACTCCGGTTGGGAAAAAAAACCCCACTATACCTGTAAATGGAAGGACGCCTGCAGGGAGCAAACTCGTCCATAAGATGGCACCGTAGCGCTAACTATAAAATACTTTCTACGTCTAGTTGCTAGGTTTAAAAATATATATATAAAAAATACTATTTTTAGTATGGCTGTTATTGGAGAAAAATCCATAAATTAGCTACACCGTTTTATAAGCCGCAGGGTTCAAAGTGTAAGAAAAAAGTAGCGGCTTATAGTCCGGAATTTGGGGTAGTAGTCTAGGAGGCTGATAACTGAGATTATGAGCCGATATTTTTTTGCAGTAAAAGTTATTTAAACATGAATGTATACGTCAGTAAACAGCTGGACAAAGCTTTCAGTTGTTGTTTTCAAAAAATGTTCATGGGAGTCGTCGGACGTGGAAATACTTAATCACATCGTGGGTTAAATTCCTCTCAGTTACAGCTAGGCTTTGATGTGTCGAAGCCACGTTTTTCCGCAAAAAGGTATCAACTTAACAGTCGCAGCCAAGATAGCGGTCGACAGTAACTCTGCGTTCATTGCTGTGTTTTTCCTGCTCACGTCAAGCTCAGCAATGTTATGAAGAGGAGCTGTGTTATTGATGTCAAAGATGAAGTGCATCGACTGTGTTCGTCTTCACTTTGCATTGTGCCGACTGTAAAAATGTCATTAGCATGCCGTGGTGCGGAGAGCGTTAATTACACTGTTATTTTTTAACATTGGTCGCATCAAAGGCTCACCAATTTGCAGATGTGTTAATTGATAAGGCAGACATCAACTATTAACACGAAAATAAACATGACTAACAGCTATTATAAGAAAACTGCACGTTTTAAAAACTTTTGCCCATTATTCACAATCTTTATGTGAGACAAGAACATACTTGTCTTTTCTCTTTTCTGTGTATTGTAAATAGTAAAAAAAAACTGCTCGTATGAGGCGACTAACAATGCAGGTAATTGGGGGCGTATTTAACTTATAAAGCCCTCTAAAACATTCACAAGCCTCCAACACCGTTTTATATATGTAATGTAGTAACAGGCATATTCATAATAACATGTAATATTTACAGTCGTTTGCTCATTTTAAGTATTACCTTAACTTCTTTTCACAAAATTATGCGGTGCAATTACGTGAAAAGTGCAGGGAGCGGAGTTGACCTGGCTCTAAAAATAGCTACCTTTCACAATTGAACCGATACGGTACGAATTTCTGGTAACTGGGAATCAATACGGGTACTCGACGGTAACAATTTTCTGTACTTTTGTGTGTAGATCAGGTGTCACCAACCTTTTTGAAACCAAGAGCTACTTCTTGGGTACTGATTAATGCGAAGGGCTACCAGTTTGATACACAATTAAATAAATTGCCAGAAATAGCCAATTTGCTCAATTTACCTTTAACTCTATGTTATTATTAATAATTAATGATATTTATCTTTGTGGAAACACTGATCATCTTAATGATTTCTCACAATAAATATATATAGAAACAGATAAATATCAATATGCAACACTTTATTTTAATATTTTCTCTAAGTGCACATTTTTCAAATTGAACATTTTCAAATGATCACTTCTAAGACAGTCTTGTGAAATCACAATATCCCATTTTAACTAGCAAGCCACTAACATTTTTTAACAAATCATGAATTACTTTGCACCATGTTTGTACAAATAATAACTCATGTAAAATACAAAAGTCAACTCTCAAATTTTTAAATAAACCATGTCACACTTTGAACTGGACACCAAATCTGTTATCAGTTTCTTTGTCAGTTAGTGAAGACCAAGTCTTTAAAATATTTTCTTGGATTTTCAAATTCTATTTGAGTTTTGTCTCTCTTAGAATTAAAAATGTCGAGCAAAGCGAGACCAGCTTGCTAGTAAATAAATACAATTTAAAAAAAATAGAGGCAGCTCACTGGTAAATGCTGCTATTTGAGCTATTTTTAGAACAGGCCATCGGGCTACTCATCTGGTCCTTACAGGCCAGCTGGTGCCCGCGGGCACCGCGTTGGTGACCCCTGGTGTAGATAAATGGTAATCGTTTGAGAGTAACATTTTATTTTGTAATGTAACATTTAAAATGAGCTGACGATGATAACTGTGCTGTCCAGTCGTTACATCCTGTCTTCTTTTAACATTTGAGTCTCATTTATAATGCAGTTGCACTTCCGAGACATTAGATGGCAGTACTGTAGTCTATCTTTGGTATGTTGTCTAACCAGGAAGTAGCTTTTTCAGAAAGTTGAATGAGTTGTGTTGCGCCCTACAAAGTGTTCATACTGTAAGTATTGTGCTCATTACACACCAGTTGTTTGGTTGTAAAAGTTGTAGTATTCATTACCAAATTCAGAGGTGTTTCAATCCCCATGTAAAATCGCTATTGCAAATAGTAGCTTGTCTATGGCAAATCCAATGTAAGTTGGCATCAAGCGAGCGCATTTTGTAAGAGTGGCGTCTTACTTTACGTTGGAACATTTTCTACCAAGCAAACTGGCTTTGGTGGTGTAGAAAATGGCTACCATATTTTTCGGACTATAAGTCGCTCCGGAGTATAAGTTGCACCGGCCAAAAATGCTTAATAAAGAAGGAAAAAACGTATATAAGTCGCACTGGAGTATAAGTCACATTTTTTAGGGAAATGTATTTGATAAAACCCAACACCAAGAATAGACATTTGAAAGGCAATTTAATATAAATAAAGAATTGTGAACAACAGGCTGAATAAGTGTACGTTATATGAGGCATAAATAACCAACTGAGAACGTGCCTGGTATGTTAACGTAACATATTATGGTAAGAGTCATTCAAATAACTATAACATATAGAACATGCTATACGTTTACCAAACAATCTGTCACTCCTAATCGCTAAATCCCATGAAATCTTATACGTCTAGTCTCTTACGTGAATGAGCTAAATAATATTATTTGATATTTTACGGTAATGTGTTAATAATTCCACACATAAGTCGCTCCTGAGTATAAGTCGCACCCCCAGCCAAACTATGAAAAAAACTGCGACTTATAGTCCGAAAAATACGGTACATTACTTTGAGGTAGTTTGGCTTAGTCCACCTGCAGTGTTGCTTGAGTGGTCGTTTACGTGAGCCGGTGTTTAGTCTGCAACCTTGACGTGACGTCACGTGCAACGAAGGTATCGAAATATGGCATCGTTTGATTTTACGTGAATCGATACCCGGTAGTTCCGACAAAATTCGGTCGGTGCCTGTAAAAGTATCGAATTTTATACCGATCCCCACCTGTCTCTGACACGAAGAAATGAGACATCCTATGTGCTTTCTATGAACAAACCACACACACAAAATAAAATGATTAAAGGAGTCCTTGGCTGGAATCTATCTGTAGTGTCCCAACTCAAAAACGATGGACCATTCCTCACAGAGACTGAGACGCCAATGCCTTAGATTCTTTGTTTAGGCCAGACCTGGGCAAATTAAGCTTTTCAATCTGGCCCGCCGGCCATTCCCAAATATTTTTTTTTAGATCTTTAAGATGGAAACTGTAGCTGCCATTTTGATGTGCAGTGATGTTTTCAAATGACCGTAAGTCTTGAACCATACAAAGTATTTCAATGGTTGGAATCTGCACTTTCGCTCTATATACTAGTTACTATGGTAATTTAATTAGTTACTATGGTAATCTACGTCACAGCAGCTCAGACGAGGCACCAAGCAGTGTGGGTGGGGAGCGTTTCCGCATAGTGTTTCCAGAGCGGCCAGCCTGAAATGCGGGTGTCAGGTACAGATGCGGAAGGAGATTTTTACAACAAAGTTCTAAAGCTTAGTGATATATCAGATATATCAGATTATAGATGGGTTTATTTTTACCCTTCATGTTCATATTTCGCTGTTTGTCCAATATGTCAATTGAGAGGGGGTGTGACGTTCATATGTTGTCCATATTCAGTGTTTTATCGTTCATAGAAAAGTGTAAAATTCCATTAATTTTTTTAAGGCGGGCTGTCATAACGTTTTTAGCATTCAATCAGACATTATTGTGAGGTTTTGTATTAGTGTTCCTAAAAACAGATATACCGGCCCCCAGACACATTTTTTTCTCTAAATTTGGCCCCCCGAGTCAAAATAATTACCCAGGTCTGGTTTAGGCACTCGATGACGCGGAATGATACGCGGGCAATGGGACTACCTTGTTGCGCGTAATGTTTGGTCGTACGTTAACTGAGACGGCATTCAAAAACTAGTTCAGTTTGCATCTGGGACATTTCTGTTCCGTACAGGATTGAGTGACAAGCAGCTGCTGGAGCCTAACGTTGACACTTTGGAGCTAAGTAGTGACCGTGAGCTACAGCGCAGTCTCAGCAGGTTTGTTGGTGGAAAAAAAAAAAACTAAATCAACATAATAACTTCAAGTGAAGCTTTGGTGTGCTTTTATTGTCACTTTTCAAATGCCAGGTCAAAGAGAAACCGGCGAGGCCCGGTCATCGAGGCTGATGGGATGCTGAAGATGTTCCATTGTCCATACGAGGGGTGCAGTCAAGTTTATGTAGCCATAAGCAGCTTCCAGGTGAGACACCACGTAAACATTTCCACTTTCATTATCTCACGTGTTTCTCTGGCCTCTTTTTGCAGAATCATGTCAACCTCGTTCACAGGAAAGGCAGGACCAAAGTTTGTCCACATCCGGGCTGTGGAAAGAAATTCTACCTGTCCAACCACCTGCACCGCCACATGATCATCCACTCAGGTGGGCACACAACACTCATTACCCTCCCTTTGGATTCATGGCATTCAAAAAGTGTAAAAAAAAATACATATTTTCCAGGGGTCCGAGATTTCATATGCGAGACATGTGGGAAATCGTTCAAGCGGAAGAACCACTTGGAAGTTCACAGGCGGACTCATACAGGAGAAACCCCTCTACAGTAAGTCCTGAAGGCGAATAATGTTGCACTGAGATCATTTAACACTGCGGTTCCCATCTTGGGCGGAAACGTGCATGAAGGGTGTCAACTTGAGCTATGATCAGAGAACTCACACGAGCCTAGGTGTGACGTGTGAATACAACCTGAAAAGCATCCTAGTACAATAGCGAATACTTCCATCTCCACGCTTTAATGTGTATACCAGGGGTGTCCAAAAGTTTTACCTTGGGCTAAAAAAAAATTGGTCGAGGGCCGATATAATAGATGTATAAATAATAATTGATATAATTGGATACTAAGAGTATGTGAAAGTTCGACTTCTACCTTGTTTACTTCCGTGACGACCTCCTTCAAGTTTTGCAATCAATCCAAAATATCAAGCAGCGAAATGCGCCAAACATGGATAAGTGTGGAGTGTTCTGCATTTTTCCCATCATCCTTTATAATGGATTTACATGGGTGTAATTTAGATTTTTTTATGGATGTTTTTTATAATGTCCACAAAATTCAGTGAGCAGGTTGTGTTATGTGGGACCATGTCTGTTGACATCAACAAACTAGGAATGTAACAATATTAAAAATAAATCATATCACGGTTATTGTGACCAAAGTATGGAAGTAGAATTGTCTCACATCAACATATGTATATCAATATGATATTACTACATATGCATATATTAATAAATATACAAATACAAATGTGATATACAAATAAATCAATAATTTGTATAAATAAATGCATATTTGTAAATATATTTTTGAGATTTGAAAATATCTACAAATAAAATGTATAAATATAAAAATGTGACATACAAATAAATCAAGAATTTGTATAAATAAATGTGTATTTGTAAATATATTTTTGAGATTTGAATATAAATGTGCTTGATTTTGTATTTGTATTTGTATTGAATTTGCATATGTGGATCGCTTTTTTAATTTTGTGTCGATGAGACATTCCTACCACAAACCAGATGCACAAATAAATGTTACCTACACACTCCCCTGAACAACCAGTAGAGGGCGCTGCAGCCAGAGCGGTCTGGGTCACTGTGGAGACCAATTTTTGATGCTTTTCAGGTGGAATTCTTTCCCATTCTTGCTTGGTGTACAGCTTAAGTTGTTCAACAGTCCGGGGGTCTCTGTTGTGGTATTTTAGGCTTCATAATGCGCCACACATTTTCAGAGGGAGACAGGTCTGGACTACAGGCAGGCCAGTCTAGCACCTGCACTCTTTTACTATGAAGTCACGCTGTTGTAACACGTGGCTTGGCATTGTCTTGAAAAAGACGTTGCTTGAATGCCAACATATGTTGCTCCAAAACCTGTATGTACCTTTCAGCATTAATGGCGCCTTCACAGATGTGTAAGTTACCCATGTCTTGGGCACTAATACACACCCATACCATCACAGATGCTGGCTTTTCAACTTTGCGCCTATAACAATCCGGATGGTTCTTTTCCTCTTTGGTCCGGAGGACACGACGTCCACAGTTTCCAAAAACAATTTGAAATGTGGACTCGTCAGACCACAGAACACTTTTTCACTTTGTATCAGTCCATCTTAGATGAGCTCAGGCCCAGCGAAGCCGACGGCGTTTCTGGGTGTTGTTGATAAACGGTTTTCGCCTTGCATAGGAGAGTTTTAACTTGCAGTTACAGATGTAGCGACCAACTGTAGTTACTGACAGTGGATTTCTGAAGTGTTCCTGAGTCCATGTGGTGATACCCTTTACACACTGATGTTGCTTGTTGATGCAGTACAGCCTGAGGGATCGAAGGTCACGGGCTTAGCTGCTTACGTGCAGTGATTTCTCCAGATTCTCTGAACCCTTTGATATTACGGACCGTAGATGGTGAAATCCCTAAATTCCTTGCAATAGCTGGTTGAGAAAGGTTTTTCTTAAACTGTTCAACAATTTGCTCACGCATTTGTTGACAAAGTGGTGACCCTCGCCCCATCCTTGTTTGTGAATGACTGAGCATTTCATGGAATCTACTTTTATACTCAATCATGGCACCCACACGTTCCCAATTAGCCTGATCACCTGTGGGGTGTTCCAGATAAGTGTTTGATGAGCATTCCTCAACGTTCTCAGTCTTTTTTGCCACTCGTGCCAGCTTTTTTGAAACATGTTGCAGGCATCAAATTCCGAATGAGCTAATATTTGCAAAAAATAACAAAGTTTACCAGTTCCAACGTTAAATATCTTGTCTTTGCAGTTTATTCAATTGAATATAGGTTGAAAAGGATTTGCAAATCATTTTATTCTGTTTTTTTTTTCACGATTTACACAACGTGCCAACTTCACTGGTTTTGTGTTTTGTCGTACGAGGTATAAACACAACCAAATAATGAAAGATACCTCCCAAACAAGAACCTATCATCTTCTCTATGCGTCCTTTAACACTCTGCATCCTTGTTCCTTCCATTCCTCTTCCACCGTCACCATCCACTAGATGCGAAATCTGCGGCTATCAGTGTCGTCAGCGTGCGTCCCTAAACTGGCACATGAAGAAACACACGCCAGAAGCCCACTACAACTACACGTGCGAGTTCTGCGACAAGCGCTTCGAGAAGCTGGACAGTGTCAAATTCCACAAGCTGAAGAGCCACCCGGACAAACTGTCCTCCTGAGGGCCCTCGGACTATGGCCGAGAAGGAGCCGGGGACACCAGAGGAAGACTGTTGCACGGCTGTGCGGGACACAGCCGGTTCCTGTTCTCAAGGCCTGAACGGGAATGATGGTAAACCCCTCTGGCAAAATGACTTTTCAATATTACTTTAGGACACAGAAACACTTCCCTATTCCTTTAAATGCTACAAGCATGTGTGAATGGCCAGACACTATCATGGAAGCTGTCATTTTAAAGAGAAACCGCACATTTTGGGTTAATTTGATATATTATTCACAATCCTTTGTTTTCTGGGCGGTATAGCTCGGTTGGTAGAGTAGACGTGCCAGCAACTTGAGGGTTCCAGGTTCGATCCCCGCTTCCGCCATCCTAGTCACTGCCGTTGTGTCCTTGGACAAGACACTTTACCCACCTGCCCCCAGTGCCGCCCACCATACTTGCCAACCCTCCTGATTTTTCCGGGAGAGTCCCGAATTTCAGTGCCCCTCCCGAAAATCTCCCGGGGCAACCATTCTCCCGAATTTCTCCCGATTTTCACCAAGACAACAATATTGAGGGCGTGCCGCGATGGCACTGCCTTTAGCGTCCTCTACAACCTGTAGTCGTGTCCGCTTTTTCTCCATACAAACAGCGTGCCCGCCCAGTCACATGTTGTATGAGCCTTTTGGAGACACACGTAAGTGACTGCAAGACATACTCGATCAACAGCCATACAGGTCACACTGAGGGTGACCGTATAAACAACTTTAACACTGTTACAAATATGCGCCACACTGTGAACCCTCACCAAACAAGAATGACAAACACATTTCGGGAGAACATCGGCACCGTAACACAACATAAACACAACAGAACTAATACCCGGAATCCCTTCCAGCCCTTACTCTTCCGGGCTACAATATACACCCCCGCTACCACCAAACCCTGCCCCCCCCCAACCCCGCCACCTCAGGTTGTAGAGGACGCTATAGGCAGTGCCTTTAAGGCATGCCACCGATATTGTAGAAATAGGGAGAAATTCGGGAGAATGGTTGCCCCGGGGTACTGAAATTCGGGAGTCTCCCGGGAAAATCGGGAGGGTTGGCAAGTATGCTGTAAGTATGTATGTAATGTAGTAGCAGGCAAATTCATAATAATGTTTAATATTTATAATATTTTGCTCATTTTTAGCATCACAGCTATTTTTTTAATGGGCGCAAAATATAATGTAAACAACATGGAGATGGGCACAGAATCCGGTACCTTTTTGGCACAGACCAAATCCCCACCAATCCGACCGGGCATCGATTCAGGTAAAATCCAAGCGGTGCCTGGTTGCACGTGACGTCACTCGGTTGCCACCTCTTCACACTTCGGCACAGCAGCACTGAGAGCAGACTCAGCCAAACTAGCTCTTGGCAATGTTGCTAATTCCAATGCCAACAAAGCAATTGACTAAAAAAAAAACGCTCCAAGTAAGTAAAGTAAGGCACCACTTTTCCAAAAATGTATGCTAATATACATTGGCTTTGCTATTGACATGCTAGCATTAGCGATTTTGAATGCCGATTTCAGCACCTTTTAAATTTTTACTAAAAACTACAACTAAGATGCTCGTTATAATCAAACAGCTAGTGTGTAATAAATGCAATACTTACAGTATTAAAGTTAAAGTACCAATGATTGTCACACACACACTAGGTGTGGTGAAATTTGTCCTCTGCATTTGACCCATCCCCTTGTTCACCCCCTGGGAGGTGAGGGGAGCAGTGAGTGATTTAACCCCCAATTCCAACCCTTGATTCAGAGTGATGGCTCCCATTTTTATAGTCTTTGGTATGACTCGGCCGGGGTTTGAACTCACAACCAGGGATGTCCGATAATATCTGGCTGCCGATATTATCGGCCGATAAATGCTTTAAAATGTAATATCGGAAATTATCGGTATCGGTTTCTAAAAGTAAAATGTATGACGTTTTAAAACGCCGCTGTGTACACGGACGTAGGGAGAGGTACAGAGTGCCAATAATCCTTAAAGGCATTTCCTTTGCGTGCGTGCCGTCCGAGTCACATAATATCTTCCGGCTGTTCTCATCACGAATTAATGCAAGGCATACTTGGTCAACAGCCATACAGCTCACACTGAGGGTGATACATACAAACAACTTTAACACTGTTACAAATATGCGCCACACTGTGAACCCACACCAAACAAGAATGACAAACACATTTCGGGAGAACATCCGCACCGTAACACAACATAAACACAACAGAAGAAATACCCAGAATCCCTTGCAGTACTAACTCTTCCGGGACGCTACAATATAAACCCCCCCGCTACCCCCTACCCCTACCCACTCCAACCCACCTCAACCTCCTCATAGTCTCTCTCAGGGAGAGCATGTCCCAAATTCCAAGCTGCTGTTTGGATAGATAGATAGATAGTACTTTATTGATTCCTTCAGGAGAGTTCCCTCAGGAAAATTAAAATTCCAGCTGCAGTGTACAGAATTGAGATCGAGTTTAAAAAGTAAAAAGTAAATAATGGGGGTATAAATGGAAACAGAATAGAAAAATATTACAATAAGAATAAAAATAAAAAGCAACAATGAGAATAAAAATATAACAGTAAAATAAGAATATAACAAGAGAAACTAGGCAGTAGTGACCATGTTATGAAAAATAATTGCACTGTTATTGTTTTGAGGCATGTTAAAAGAAATAATGCACTTTGTGACTTTAATAATAAATATGGCAGTGCCATGTAGGCATTTTTTTCCATAACTTGAGTTGATTTGTTTTGGAAAACCTTGTTACATTGTTTAATGCATCCAGCGGGGCATCACAACAAAATTAGGCATAATAATGTGTTAATTCCACGACTGTATATATCGGTATCGGTAATTAAGAGTCGGACAATATCGGATATCGGTAAAAAAAAGCCATTATCGGACATCTCTACTCACAACCTACCGATCTCAGGGCGGACACTCTAACCACTAGGCCACTGAGTAGGTGTATTAACACTTTGAAGGGCGCAACAAAAGACTAGACAGCAAAGACTGGACTGACTTGCCAACACACCTTAAACTATACACGACTGCCATCTAATGCCTCGGACGTACAACTGTAATTGAGACTCAGAAATGTCACAATAAAACAAGATATAACAACTGGAGAGCAGTTATCATAATCAGCTCATTTTGAAATGTTGTATTACACGCAAAAGTACAGAAAGTTGGTACCTTTTGAGTACCAATATTGATTCCCAGACACTGGGATTTTCTACCGTATCGGTTCAAATGTGAACGGTGTACCCATCCCGAATAGAGAGCACTCTCTGTGTTTGCTACCACAGGGATGGGATGGTTGTATCTTTCAGCACTTGAGCTCTCCTTGAGCTGCTAAATACAGAATAATCCTCACTCCTCAAAATGTTTCCTCGCGATGTTGTCTGGTCTGAGGCTGCGTTCTATTCGTTGAGAGCCATATGCTACCAAGTTTTTAACGTGTGAATTTTCAAAGGTCACCAACTTAGTGCCACAACCTTCCACTATACGAGTGAGATGCATGATTTATAAACTTGCATAACATTTACATAACTCAAAGGCAATACTGAACCAGTTTAATCTCCTTCTTTGCAACCATTGTTATTAGCGGCTCAAGCTAGCTAGTAGGTAGTAGTCGCGAGTCGTCAGAGAAGCCGTGTGAGCTAGGCGCCAGAAAAGTAGTTCCTCTGTGTTAGCTCCTGCAATAACAATGTCGCTATAGCTTGGTTAATATGCAGGTCACGGCATGTCAATGGAACATTGTCGGTTCAGATGGATCCCATTACTTGAATTGTTAGCCGCCTCTTACTAGCATTTTTTCACAATTTAGAATTGTGAATGATAGACAAAGTTGAAAACAAAAAGTGCGGTTTCCCTTTAAAGCACGAGGGTATTGAAGCCTGTGGAAACATTTCCATAGTCGCACATAGTGTGATGACTTTATTGTGAAGACTGATTACAACCAAAATGATTCTGTTTTGTGGATATTAAGATACGTGTGTAATTTAAATGTGAAAATGACAGATTGAGATTGTAATTTAAGACAATTTGTTATTCAAAATGTATCGTGTGTGTGTGCGTGTGTGTGTGTGCTTGTATTTCTACCCTTCTTGAGACACCACCAAGGAAAAGTACCTTCCATATGAGGTCCGGTGAACAAGTTAGGACATAAATCATGGTCCCAAAATACGGAAAACCATTGCATCTAATAGAGAATGTCTCATTTGCACCCCTGGTGGTGAAATCTATCAAAATTAGGGTGGTCCCGAAAAGGAGGGATTTTTCAAATTGACTGTGTGTCGGTTTTAAAAGTGCTCCCCCCTCTGGTCAACATATGAAATAACAAGTGTGTGTAAAAAGTTTAAGTGCTCCCCCGCTGGCCAACATATGTAATAACAAGTGTGTAAGAAATTGAAATGCGCCCCCTTTGGCCAAAATTAATTAAAAAAAAAAAAAAAGTCTATAGAGACATACTGTAATAACTTAAAGTAAATAATGATGATTAAAAAGCAATTACAAACAAAAAATAGCTAAAAGCTTACCTTTTTTTATATTTGCATAGTATGTATATATTATTAATGTTGTAAATACAAATCTTTATATAACTAGAAAGGGTGGTCCTAAAGAAGTACTGTACTTTTCGGACTATAAGTCGCAGTTTTTTTCATAGTTTCATAGTTTTCATAGTCAGGAGCGACTTATGTGTGAAATTATCAACACATTACCGTAAAATATCAAATAATATTATTTAGCTCATTCACATAAGAGACTAGACGTATAAGATTTCATGGGATTTAGCGATTAGGAGTGACAGATTGTTTGGTAAACGTATAGCATGTTCTATATGTTATAGTTATTTGAATGACTCTTACCATAATATGTTACGTTAACATACCAGGCACGTTCTCAGTTGGTTATTTATGCCTCATATAACGTACACTTATTCAGCCTGTTGTTCACTATTCTGTATTTATTTTAAATTGCCTTTCAAATGTCTATTCTTGGTGTTGGGTTTTATCAAATAAATTTCCCCCAAAAATGCGACTTATACTCCAGTGCGACTTATATGTTTTTTTCCTTCTTTATTATGCATTTTCGGCCGGTGCGACTTATACTCCGGAGCGACTTATAGTCCGAAAAATACGGTAGGCATTTTTTGGAGGTCTCAAGATGGTAACAAATACAAGAATGTGTGTGCATGTTGAGAGATCAATAATCTTCCATGTGTTTTTGATGTATTTACACTTCCAGCCATGTGAACATTCGATGGCAATTTCTCAGGAAAACTCTGTATGTCTTATGTATTATTTTCCAAGCAAATGCACTTTTTTCCTCCCCTGATGACTCATTAAAATATGCGGCCTCTCTTCACAGGGTAGCAGTGTTTAACCGGACGACATGACTGTGATAACGTGCAGCATGCCTCTTACGTAAGGCCCTCTGCTGGTGTCGGTGATGGGAGTGTGGGGTGTGCGCGGGACACGTCATACGGTGACTGATACTCAACCTTTCACGCGCTCATCTAAGCTGGTCCTCAGGGAATGTAAACAGTGTCGGGAAATGTGGACGCAGCAGGGTGCATAGGAGCGTGGCTATTTTTCAAGATTAGATATGGATCCTAGACGTGCACTTAATCCTTGGTCAATGAAGTAGTTGCCCTCTGTTAATAATTTATTCTTTTATGTGCAGTTTAGTCCACTTCAATGTGTCACTCCTCGTCATATCGTCGCCGTCAAAAGGAAATATGTCACCGAGCTATAATTCAACTCTCTGTTTGCGAAGTTGCACCTTTTTATGCGTTTCCCCGTGATTCATTGATGTGGCTGTGAAGAAAGACTCGGTGTCCCCAACTATCACAGAAACAACTACTCACACGTTTAAATATGAATCCATCCAGCGCAAGAACTGCGTCGAAGACTCTTAACACGGATAATGATGCTCGGTTGTAAGTATTTGTGTATGTCACAATCGTGGCCGCATTTCCTGCACACTTGTTTATTTGTGGCGGTCCGCCTCGTATACGCGTGGATTTCGACAATTCGATTCCACCCTGGCTAATAAACACATTATAAGGGGACTGTCTGTGATTGCAGCGTAACGTCAGTTCTTAACACACCTGGTCCGCCAGAGAATAAGAATACATAACTGGAACAGGGGTCAGTGTTCCAGTGACTTACTAAGTATTCTGATCACTCAGACCGAGCTCTTTCCACCCCCCAAATACGTAGGTGCGTATGTATATGTGTATATGTATGTATATGAGTGTGTATATATATACATATATATATATGTATACCGTATTTCCTTGAATAGCCGCAGGGGCGTTAATTAATTTAAAACCTCCTGTCACTCCGGCGTTTACCGGAAGCCTGCGGGATGGCCGTGCATGCGGTAATTATTTTAAAACCTCTTCTCACTCCGGCGTTTACCAAAAGGAATGCGGTAAATTTAGGCGTGCGCTTTGAGTGTGATGTAAGCATACCATCATGAAAAGCACATTTAATAAAAAAAAACGTTATTATGGTCTTACCTGTACTTATAAATGGAGTCCATTTGCAGCTCCTTCTGACCAAAAGCATCGATAACTTGGTTATAGAAGTCTTCCTTATTTTCTTTCTTCAGTTTTAAAAGTCTCTCTGTCTCGATGGAGATATTCCTTTAATTATTACCTCCTGCTTCGATTGAAAGTCCAGTTTAGAAAACTGTTTTATTTTAGATACCGGTATGTAATCCTCCATGTTAAAAGTTCAGGCGAGAGAAAAAAAAATTAAAAAAAATCTCTTGCTGCGTGTTGTCACTTCTTCTGCAGTACCGGAAGTCGCAAGAAGGATCACTAGCGCGGCAGCGCCCTCTACCACCAGGAGGTTTAATGACTTAGCGCCCTCTACCACCAGGAGGCGGGAGTCATTTAATGACTTATACAGTATTTGACACACGCAGCTACGGTATATTAATAAAACATAGCTGCTTACTGTTCTTTTTAGCATACTGTACCGGTATTCAATAGCTTGGACCTTAAATCCTACTGAATAGCTCTTTATCTTTTTTCCTTTGTGTGATTGCAAACTACTGAAAGCAGCTTCCTCCATTTTGAAAAGGAGGACAGGTAAAGCGTCACTCGTGACGTAACGAATTTGACCCGGTGGAAGTTCTAGCCATATGCTAAATATTTTGCGAAACAAGTTTGACCCGGTGAAAATTATAGACATGCGATAATAAAATTAATATTTTGCGAAACGAATTTGATCCGGCGTTAATAATGAACCGGCGATAAGGCCAAGCATGCGTTAATTATTTTGAGAAACGAGTTTGACCCGGCAGTAATTCTAGACGTGCGAATACTATATTCCCTGCGCCAATTCAAGGAAATACGGTATACAAGACTGTTTCAGAAAATTAGAATATTGTGATGAAGTCCTTTATTTCCTGTAATGCAACTAATAACATGAATATGTCATACATTCTGGATTCATTACACATCAACTGAAATATTGCAAGCCTTTTATTCATTTAATATTGCTGATTATGGCATACAGCTTCAGAAAACTCAAAAATCCCATCTCAAAAAATTAGAATATTTCCTCAGACCAAGTAAAAAATAAAGATTTTTAACAGCAAAACAAAATCAAACATTTGAAAATGTCAATTAATGCACTCAGTACTTGGTTGGGAATCCTTTTGCATGGATTACTGCATCAATGCGGCGTGGCATGGAGGCAATCAGCCTGTGGCATTGCTGAGGTGTTATGGATGCCCAGGATGCTTCAATAGCGGCCTTTAGCTCATTTGCATTATTGGGTCTGGTGTCTTTCAGCTTCTTCTTCACAATAACCCACACATTCTCTATGGGGTTCAGGTCAGGGGAGTTGGCAGGCCAATCGAGGACAGTAATGCCATGGTCAGTACACCAGTTACTGGTGGTTTTGGAGCACATACTTGTTGGTCACAAAAAACATTTAACGAAGTTTGGTTCTTTTATGAATTTATTATGGGTCTACTGAAAATTTGAGCAAATCTGCTGGGTCAAAAGTATACATACAGCAATGTTAATATTTGCTTACATGTCCCTTGGCAAGTTTCACTGCAATAAGGCGCTTTTGGTAGCCATCCACAAGCTTCTGCTTGAATTTTTGACCACACCTCTTGACAAAATTGGTGCAGTCCAGCTAAATTTGTTGGTTTTCTGACATGGATTTGTTTCTTCAGCATTGTCCACACGTTTAAGTCAGGACTTTGGGAAGGCCATTCTAAAACCTTCATTCTAGCCTGATTTAGCCATTCCTTTACCACTTTTTACGTGTGTTTGGGGTCATTGTCCTGTTGGAACACCCAACTGCACCCAAGACCCAACCTCCGGGCTGATGATTTCAGGTTGTCCTGAAGAATTTGGAGGTAATCCTCCTTTTTCATTGTCCCATTTAAAGCACCAGTTCCATTGGCAGCAATACAGAGCTTATGCCCAGAGCATAATACTACCACCACCATGATGCTTGTCGGTAGAAATGGTGTTCCTGGGATTAAAGGCCTCACCTTTTCCCCTCCAAACATATTGCTGGGTATTGTGGCCAAACAGCTCCATTTTTGTTTCATCTGACCACAAAACTTTCCTCCAGAAGGTATTATCTTTGTCCATGTGATGTCAGATGAAACAAAAATTGAGCTGTTTAATCCCAGGAACACCATTCCCACCGTCAAGCATGTTGGTGATAGTAATATGCTCTGGGCCTGTTTTGCTGCCAATGGAACTGGTGCTTTACAGAGAGTAAATGGGACAATGAAAAAGGAGGATTACCTCCAAATTCTACAGGACAACCTAAAATCATCAGCCCGGAGGTTGGGTCTTGGGCGCAGTTGGGTGTTTCAACAGGACAATGACCCCAAACACACATCAACAGTGGTAAAGGAATGGCTAAATTAGGCTAGAATTAAGGTTTTAGAATGGCCTTCCCAAAGTCCTGACTTAAACATGTGGACAATGCTGAAGAAACAAGTCCATGTCAGAAAACCAACAAATTTAGCTGAACTGCACCAATTTTGTCAAGAGGAGTGGTCAAAAATTCAAGCAGAAGCTTGTGGATGGCTACCAAAAGTGCCTTATTGCAGTGAAACTTGCCAAGGGACATGTAAGCAAATATTAACATTGCTGTATGTATACTTTTGACCCAGCAGATTTGCTCACATTTTCAGTAGACCCATAATAAATTCATAAAAGAACCAAACTTCATGAATGTTTTTTGTGACCAACAAGTATGTGCTCCAATCACTCTATCACACAAAAAAATAAAAGTTGTAGAAATGATTGGAAACTCAAGACAGCCATGACATT
The DNA here is from genome assembly GCF_033978785.1 of Entelurus aequoreus. Taxonomy (NCBI): domain Eukaryota; kingdom Metazoa; phylum Chordata; class Actinopteri; order Syngnathiformes; family Syngnathidae; genus Entelurus; species Entelurus aequoreus. The sequence continues at coordinate 29,196,860 of NC_084755.1, forward strand.
ATGTTCTTTACAAGTGTATGTCAACTTTTGATCACGACTGTACATCCGTTATATGTATACACTGTTTATATGTGTGTATATATATGTATATACATACATACATAGATATGCATACATGTGTATATGTGTGTATATATACATACCGTATATACATATACATGTATACATATATGCATATACTGTATATGTGTTATCTATGTATATATACATATATGGGTATATATGTGTGTGTGTGTATATATATATATACTGTATTTATATATATATACATGCATACATACAGTATGTGTGTGTATGAATGTATGTGTATATATATATATATCAGGGTTTCCCCTTGATTGCCACTTTATACATGCGGTGGAGGTGTGGCTAGGGGCGTGGTCAATATGACATGATCATTTTGATTTGCAATTTCTTTAAAATGGCTAAACAAAGGTTTTATGTATATTTAAAAACAAATAGTGTTATTAATCAAACTTAAGATTGTTTTTCTAATATCAGAATCACAATCGGCTTGAGCACAAGGAATTTGACTCGGTAGACTGTTCTTTTTGTTCAATGCCGTTTCAATTACTGCTGCTTAATTAAAAAGGCAACTCAGGCTACACTTTATTCTGCCCTCCCTCAATCTTGCAATTTAGTTTGTTAAATATGTAAGACAGTCCTTTGAGTTAGAGTTGAAAACAATAACTTTAGGTGTTTTGTTGATATTCTTTACAATGAAGTGTAAAACTAACCACACTAAAGAAAGTACATTATATATACACATGACGTGCACATACATGTAGGAATCCCCTTAGATTAATGATACAATTTGGAATAAATTGAAAAAAGCATTATGCAGGATGAAGGTTGAGGTCTAGCTTAATGCTAACGTACACTGGACTGGCTCTTAGACAAGCTAACTCAAATTAGCATGGCCAATTGAACAAGAAATGCAACAATTAGATTAAAATAGCTTTCTCTCCTTACTTTTGCCAGGTGTCAACTCATTTATGTGCAAGACCAGCTGCTGACGCACTTCTGACAGGCGATTTAGATGCATGTTTTGCTCTTTTTTTCTTTCAAAATAAAGCAAGGAGGAACGTTTTTATGATATTGGAGCTGTTTTTCCAAACGTATTATAGCCAATAGTACGTAAATAATAGACTAAACAGGGTATATCCGTTCATACAATGTATCACTTAAATTTGTTTGTTAAAAAAAAAGAGTTTTCATGTAAAAAAAATATATTTTGAAGGTGTGGCGGCCATAATTTTGTCGTGGCCTTGCGCCATGTCGGAGAAACCCTGTCTATATTTGAGCCCTTTTTTAGAGCAAAATACCTGAAAACATTTTAACCTCAGCAAACTATTGTCAAAATTAGAAGACTTTTACTTTAGTAGCATTGAATGAATGTGTTATATTGAATTAGTATAATATTATTCTTTTTTTAAATATTACAAAATACCCCATACAATATTACTTGGCTTACATGGTTCTGCTGCTGGTCAAGCATGTGACGTACAATTGATTTAAGTTACCAATTAAATCTCGGCTTGATTTTTATTTATTTTTTATTTTTGGTTTCTTGCTTCTTTTATTTTAATTTAAAAAAAATTGCAAACATTAGGGAAAAAAAATCCATCTTGTTATTTATTACTATTTTGTGTATAATTTTAAAGGGGAAAAAATTACTTTTTCCATTTTGGAACGGGGCTATGACTTAATCACCAAAAATGATTCCAGGGCGCAGCCACCGCTGCTGCTCACTGCTCCCCTCACCTCCCAGGGGGTGAACAAGGGGATGGGTCAAATGCAGAGGACAGATTTCCCCACACCGAGTGTGTGTGTGACAACCATTGGTACTTTAACTTTAACTTCACAAAATGTGGGGAAGGTATAAAATCCTTTGAATTGAGTGTACACGAGTGCCATTTGATTGACACGCGACATCAGCCGCAACTAATGTTTTAAAATATTATGGTATGTAAAGACTTTTTTGTAATCGAATGAGCTAAATAATGATTTGTATTTTTGTAACTTATGATACAGTTGATAAAAAGTGAAGACCCATGCATTGTTACGCTAGATATAAACTTCAATATTCTCTGGCAATGGAATATTTTGGTTAGTACTAATAATTACAAGCATGAATATTGTTATTTTTCAAGGTGGTGGCGACACAGGTGACACAGGCACAAACTCAGCTCCATGGTGATCCCTGTTACTTAGCTGCTGTGGCCACACCCCCCCCACCAGCCCTCCCTTTATTTTAGCACTTATAACACGCTGTCCTCCTCCAAATAGCAGGAGACAAATTGTGGAAAGGATCTTAAAGGATACAAAAGAGCCGCATTTTCAAAGGCAAGAATTGACGCTTGTTTGTGCTAGTTTTCTGCCACAGCAACCGTTTCCATCACTGGAGTCAGGGAAGAGACTCTGTCGGTGACGCAGCACCGAGAGCACACCTTTGGATTGTTTTCCTCTAAGGTAAGCTGAATTAATTGATTTATATATATATTTTTATTTTAAAAAAAAAATAAATGCAGCACCTATGCCCAAAATTGAAAGCCTGTCAATTGCTCACACTAAAAATGAGTCTGTGGAGCCAAAGAGATGAAGTCATGTTTCAACATTTGCATGCGCGTGCTGATTTGCTGCTTTCATTTGCATTGGATTGTTGGGTCACTGACAATCATTTTTTAAATTGTTTGTATATTTAAAAATGTGAAAAAAACAAAACAAAACATTTTTTTAAGGGAATTGTATGACATGCAAATTGGACAGCATAGTAATAAAAAAAAACCTATATTCTGGGGCCCCCCCATCCCACCCTAAACCCAACGTCGCCGCCCTATACACACACACTGGGTATGTTTACGTTCACTAAAAAAAATTAACCATTGCATGCAAAGCATGTGTAAAAATCATAATGATGTTTTTCCACTTTAAGAAAGATGGGATGAACATCTTTAGACTCAAACATCCAGGTAAAAAAGTAAAGGCTGTCTAAAGTAGATACCCAACCCCCTACCAATATTTTGGTGTTGGGTTTTGTTTAGTTTTTTCACAAAAAGTGCCAAGAAATTCAATACAAAGTCGGCTGGGAATGTGAATTTAAATAATTGAGCAATTATTCACTTAAATATGATAAATCTGCCAAATGTTCCTTTACTTCAGAGTGTAAAGAAGATCAGTGGATAATACGAATGCCAATACAATTATAATGCCTAAATGAATCATTATTATTATTATGATTATATTATTATTAGTGCATCTCCTGGGGAGAATCCAGAAACATCTGTGCAGCACTGGATGAAACATGCAATGGTCTGTCAGAAGTCCAGAAACTCACTGACCTTTTATACAAACACATTAATTACAAACAAACATGTCATAGGTGAGGATTGTAACCTTGATTAGCCATTCAAACCTGTTTGTGTCAACTTTTGTACATGTTATTAGATCAAAGTCACTGGGGTATGTAAACTTTTGATCAGGGTCATTTGGGTACTTTCTTTGGTCATTTTGTATTAAAAAGAGTAAACACAGTTGTTTGCCAATAAATAGCTTCACACAACCATTAAGCATGAGTGGAAGAAAGGTTTTTGTGTTATCATTCATATTCTCTGAAGAATGGCCAATAAATCATAAATTCTCCCAGGGTATGTAAACTTATGAGCACAACTGTATATATATATATATATATATATATATATATATATATATATATATATATATATATATATATATATATATATATATATATATATATATATATATATATATATATATATATATATATATGTGTATGTATATATATATATATATATATATATATATATATATATATATATATATATATATATGTATATGTATATGTATATGTATATATATATATATATATGTGTGTGTATATATATGTATATATATGTGTATATGTGTATATATATGTATATATATATATATGTGTATATATATATATGTATGTATATATATGTATATATATATATATATGTATATGTATATATACGTATATATATATATGTATATGTATATATACATATGTATATATATATATATATATGTATATATACATATGTATGTATATATATATATATATATATATATATATATATATATATATATATATATATATATATATATATATATATATATATATATCCGCATAAAAAAAAAAAAAAAAAAAAATATATATATATATATATATATGGCGTGGCGCAGTTGGGAGAGTGGCCGTGCCAGGAACCTGAGGGTTCCTGGTTCGATGCCCACCTTCTACCAACCTCGTCACGTTCGTTGTGTCCTTGAGCAAGACACTTCACCCTTGCTCCTGATGGGTCGTGGTTAGGGTCTTGCATGGCAGCTCCCGCCATCACTGTATGAATGTGTGTGTGAATGGGTGAATGTGGAAATAGTGTCAAAGCGCGTTGAGTACCTTGAAGGTAGAAAAGCGCTATACAAGTATAACCCATTTAACCCATATCGATATATATATTTATATATAGATATATTGATTTATATATCTATATATATATATCGATGCAGATATGTATGTACATATATATGTACTGAGTATGTGTATATAAGTGTATATATGTAAATATGTAGATGTGTATGTGTGTAAATATGTATGTATGTATGTACATATGTATATAGATATGTATCTATATATATATATGTATATATGTGTGTGTATTTATGTATGTACGTTTATGTGTAATTATGTATATACGTATATATGTGTATATATGTATGTGTATATGTATATACGTGTATATATACGATGAATGAATGAATGAATGAATATGTGTATGTATGTATATATATGTGTATGTATGTATATGTGTATGTATATACGTATATATGTGTGTGTATGTATGTATATATATTTGTATGTATATACGTATATATGTGTATGTATGTATATATATGTGTATGTATATACGTATATATGTGATTATATGTATATATATATGTATGTGTATGTATGTATGTATATGTGTATGTATGTATGTATGTATAAATATATGTGTATGTATGTATATACGTACTGTATATATATGTGTATATATGTATATACCTATATATGTGTTTATACCTGTGTGTGTGTGTGTGTGTGTGTGTATGTATGTATATATATATATATTATATATGTATATATATATATATTATATATATATATATTATATATATATATATTATATATATATATATATATATATATATATATATATATATATATATATATATATATATATATATATATATATATATATATATATGCGTGTGTGTGTGTATATATGATGGGTATATCATTAATATAATATATATATAACTAATATAATTGGATATGAAGAGTACCTACCTTGTACTCCTACCTTGTTTACTTCCGTGACAACCTTCTTAAAGTTTTGTAATCAATCAGAAATATCCAGCATCTAAAATGCACCAAACATGGATAAGTGTAGAGAGAGTTCACTTGATCATTAATTTGTTTATGGTGTTTGGATGTTTTTCATAATATCCACAATGTTCAGTGAGCAGGTTGTGTTCTGTGTGACCATGTGTATTGACCTTTATGTTAGTTGCATTTTATTTTTTCCCGCACCATGACTCGGGAACGTTGTTTGGATTGTGTCATATAAGTAAATGCTGTGTTATTATTTCTAAGTACTTACAAGGCTCATTAATCTGATTTACTCATATTCTCCACAAAATGGCTGCAAATATGTAACATTCAGAGACTGCCTGGTATTTAAAGGCCTACTGAAATGAATTTTTTTTATTTAAACGGGGATAGCAGATCTATTCTATGTGTCATACTTGATCATTTCGCGATATTGCCATATTTTTGCTGAAAGGATTTAGTATAGAACAACGACGATAAAGATTGCAACTTTTGGTATCTGATAAAAAAAAGGCTTGCACCTACCGGAAGTAGCGTGACGTAGTCAGTTGAACATATACGCAAAGTTCCCTATTGTTTACAATGATGGCCGCATGAAGTGAGAGAGATTCGGACCGAGAAAGCGACAATTTCCCCATTAATTTGAGCGAGGATGAAAGATTTGTGGATGAGTAAAGTGCAAGTGAAGGACTAGTGGGGAGTTGAAGCTATTCAGATAGGGAAGATGCTGTGAGAGCCGGGGGTGACCTGATATTCAGCTGGGAATGACTACAACAGTAAATAAACACAAGACATATATATACTCTATTAGCCACAACACAACCAGGCTTATATTTAATATGCCACAAATTAATCCTGCATAAAAACACCTGCGTGTTTGTCATGCTAGCTCCTAGCTCCTCTGCTAGCTCCTAGCTCCATAGAACACGCCAATACAATTCAAACACCTGATCAACACACACAATCACTCAGCCCAAAAGACCGTTTACCTAACCCAAGGTTCATAAAGCTTGTATATTTTTAAAAAGTTACGTACGTGACGCGCACATACGGTCAAGTTATCGAATGTTTAGCAGCCAAGGCTGCATACTCACGGTACCTGATATTCAGCTGGGAATGACTACAACAGTAAATAAACACAAGACATATATATACTCTATTAGCCACAACACAACCAGGCTTATATTTAATATGCCACAAATTAATCCTGCATAATAACACCTGCGTGTTTGTTATGCTAGCTCCTAGCTCCTCTGCTAGCTCCTAGCTCCATAGAACACGCCAATACAATTCAAACACCTGATCAACACACACAATCACTCAGCCCAAAAGACCGTTCACCTAACCCAAGGTTCATAAAGCTTATATATTTTTAAAAAGTTACGTACGTGACGCGCACGTACGGTACGGTACGTGTTATGCTAGCTCCTAGCTCCTCTGCTAGCTCCTAGCTCCATAGAACACGCCAATACAATTCAAACACATGATCAACACACACAATCACTCAGCCCAAAAGACCGTTCACCTAACCCAAGGTTCATAAAGCTTATATATTTTAAAAAAGTTACGTACATACGCAAAAAAAAGCCAAAGCTGCATACTCACAGTAGCACGTCTGCGTCTTTGTCATCCAAATCAAAGTAATCCTGGTAAGAGTCTGTGTTGTCCCAGTTCTCTACAGGCGTCTGTGTATCCAAATCAAAAGTCCTCCTGGTTAGAGTCTCTGTTATCCGAGTTCTTCCATCTTGACTGCATCTTTCGGGAATGTAAACAAAGAAGCGCCGGCTGTGTACTGTTGTGGCTGACTACGTTCGAAAAATACGTCCATTTCGCACCGACAACTTTCTTCTTTGCTTGCTCGGCTTCCTTCTCCATAATGCAATGAACATGATTGAAACAGATTCACGAACACAGATGTCCAGAATACTGTGGAATTATGAAATGAAAACAGAGCTTTTTCGTATCGGCTTCAATGTGGAAGGCATACCCGTGTTCGCCGGGCTACGTCACACGCATACGTCATCCTCAGAGGCGTTTCGAACCGGAAGTTTAGCGGCAAATTTAAAATGTTACTTTATAAGTTAACCCGGCCGTATTGGCATGTGTTATAATGTTAAGATTTCATCATTGATATATAAACTATCAGACTGCGTGGTCGGTAGTAGTGGCTTTCAGTAGGCCTTTAAGATTCATTTTAAACCAGTCAGTGGTGCGTTTTTTTGTTGAACTCATAACGTCTTGCGGGCCAATTTGAAGAAGCTGGCGGGCCGCAGTTAAGACATTACTGGACTTCAGTTATGTGCAATGAGATGCAAAAGTGAAACTTAAACATAACTTTTTACCTTTCTTCTATCAATTCATCCTGGTTCAAAAACGGTTTGGCAATGTAGCCTGCTAAAAATTATGGAAAGCGCCACTCTACATAGCAACTGATGCTGTGGTCAAAGTTGGAATTGCCACAAAACACTTTTTAAGATAATCAACACTCTACTGCCGTCTAGCTTCTAAAGTGGATAGTGCACCCCTCCAATTTGTCATGTTTCATGTGTCAGGTAAACCGCGACAAATAACCCATATGAATCCCCTTCCTACTGTATGTATTCCTTTATTTCATATATTATTGTATTTCAATTATTATATATTGTCTTTGCTTTTACTTATCACCAAAATGGCAAGCTATTATTTTCCATTTCATTTTCCCCCATTGGAACATTTAACCCTCTGGAGATATTCCATTTTAATCATCTTTAAAGCCAAACAGGACATAAAAATCCTTGAGTTTGTGAAGGCCATAAAAATAATTTGGATTCCTATTGACTTTTGTTGCTTACTTTCAAATTTCTGAATAAACTTCAGTCCGGAACTAAACATGTAATGTTTTATAATGTTGTAATCTGACCCATTTAATGGCATTTTGAAAAGATAATGTCGCGTTAGTAAAATAACTCATGTCATGCAAATTTATACAAATTGAAAACCGTGACCAAAGTCTGTCTGTGGCCGCCCGAGTGCAGCTGGAATAAGATCCAGCCCCCCTGACACCCTCAGAGGGACAAGCAGTACAAAATGGATTGATGGACGGCGCAAAGCCTTTGATCAAAAGGCCTTAAACGGGTTGAAATAATAATAATAAAAAACATGTTATGTATTTTTATTTAGGGCTGAAATTGATTGAGAAATGTGTGCTGAAAAAAAAAAAAAAAGAGTATCAAAAAATGTTTTTTGCTTTTTGAAAACTGAAAGACTTTATATGTCCTGACTAGAGTTGTACGGTATATAAAAACTAAAGATAAAGGTGAAGTTATAACACTGAAACGCCCGTCTGCAGTGTTTTAGCTACTTCTAAATCACTAATCCTTGTCTCCATGGCGACAAATAAAGTATGTTTCTTACAAGTAACATTATCACTGCAGGACGAGGAATAGCTAAACATGCTTCACTACACACCGTAGGAGGATACAATAGCTCACCTGCGTCACAATGTAAACAATTATATATTCATAAACTCAGGAAATATGTCCCTGGACACATGAGGACTTTGAATATGACCAATGTATGATCCTGTAACTACTTGGTATCGGATTGATACCTAAATGTGTGGTATCATCCAAAACTAATGTAAAGTATCAAACAACAGAAGAATAAGTGATTATTACATTTTAACAGAAGTGTAGATAGAACATGTTAAAACAGAAAATAAGCAGATATTAACAAGTAGATTAATAATCAATTTTTACAGTTTGTTCTTTATAATGTAGACAAAATACTAGGTAGATAAATGACACAATATGTTACTGCATACGTCAGCAGACTAATTAAGAACCTTTGTTTCTTTACTTACTACTAAAAGACAAGTTGTCTTGTATGTTCACTATTTTATTTAAGGACTAAATTGCAATAAGAAACATGTTTAATGTACACTAAGATTTTTTGTTAAAATAAAGCCAATAATTCCATTTTTTGGGGTCCCCTTTATTTAGAAAAGTATCAAAGTATCCAAATACATTTTGGTACCGGTACCAAAATATTGGTATCAAGACAACCCTAGTCCTGACTTTCAGGTATTGCCTAAAAACTACCAGTGTATGGTTCCTACACCTGTAAAAGAATTGGACATACATGTTTTAAATTTAACATGAAATAAACCCTCTTAAGAAAAGAAATGATGTATAATTGAGTTACACAACACAAATTATGGCCTATTGTACAAATGTACGAAAAGTTAAAAAAAAGCTAACCTTTGCCCTCTGGGGATTAAACGAACACAATCAACAAGGGTGAAGGGTGGGTTTAGAAATTAGCTCTGCTTCTTCCTACTCCTTTTGAATTGTGAGTACATGTGATGTTTGTTGATATACAGTGCATACACAAAGTATTCACAGCGCTTCACTTTTCTCACATTTTCTTTTGTTACAGCTTCATTCCAAAATAGAATATTTATTTTTTCTCCCCACAAAATTCTACAAAATTACCCCTATAATAACAATGTGGAAAAGTTACATAATTACAACTTTTTGCAGATGTTTTAAAAATAAAAAAACTAATAAATCAAACGTACATAAGTATTCACAGCCTTTTCCATGAAGCTCAAAAGTGAGCTCAGGTGCGTCCTGTTTCAACTGATCAACCTTGAGGTGTTCCTACAGCTTCATTGGAGTCCACCTGTGCTAAATTCAGCTGGTTGGACATGATTTGGAAAGGAACACACCTGTCTATGTATAAGGTGCCACACCTGACAGTGCATGGCTAAACACAAACCCAACATGAAGTTGAAGGAATTGTCTGTAGACCTCCGAGGCACAAATCTGGTCAAGGCTACAGAAAAATATCTTCGGCCTTGAATGTCCCAATGAGCAAAGTGGCCTCCATCATCCGTAAATGGAAGAAGTTTGGAACCACCAGGACTCTTCCTGGAGCTGTCGAAACTGAGCGATGGGGGGAGAAGGGCCCTCGTCAGGGATGGTCACTCTGTCAGATCTACAACCCTCCTCTGTGGAGAGAGAAGAACTTTCCAGAAGGACAACCACCTCTGCAGCAATCAGGCCTTCTTCTTAGTAAAAAAGATTGTCAAAATGCACCTGAAACTAAATTTTCTGGTCTGATGAGACAAAGATTGAAGTCTTTGGTGTGAAAACCAGGCGTCATGTTTGGAGGAAACCATGCACCGCTCATCACCAGGCCAGTACCTGCATGGTGGTGGCAGCATCATGCTATGGGGATGGTTTTTCAGCGGTAGGAACTAGGAGACTAATCAGGATAGAGGGAAAGATGAATGCAGCAAAGTACAGAGACATCCTGGATGAAAACCAACGCTTCCCATCCAACCTGATGGAGTTTGAGAGGTGCTGCAAAGAGGAATGGGTGAAACTGACTTAAAGGCCTACTGAAACCCACTACTACCGACCACGCAGTCTGATAGTTTATATATCAGTGATGAAATCTTAACATTGCAACACATGCCAATACGGCCGGGTTAACTTATAAAGTGCAATTTAAAATTTCCCGCCACACTTCCGATTGAAAACGTCTATGTATGATGACGTGTGCGCGTGACGTTAACGGTTGATACGGAAGTATTCGGACCCATTGAATCCAATACAAAAAAGCTGTTTTCATTTCATAATTCCACAGTATTCTGGACATCTGTATTCTGGAATCTTTTGCAATTTGTTTAATGAACAATGGAGACTGCTAAGAAGAAAGTTGTAGGTGGGATCAGTGTATTAGCGGCTGGCTGCAGCAACACAACAAGAAAGACTTACTTGGATAGCAGACGCGCTAGCCAACGCTAGCCGCCAACCGCATCTGTGATCGGGTGAAGTCCTTCGTCGCGCTGTCGATCGCTGGAACGCAGGTGAGCACGGGTGTTGATGAGCAGATGAGGGCTGGCTGGCGTAGGTGGAGCGCTAATGTTTTATCATAGCTCTGTGAGGTCCGGTTGCTAAGTTAGCTTCAGTGTCGTTAGCAACAGCATTGTTAAGCTTTGCCAGGCTGAGAATTATTAACCGTGTAGTTACATGTACATGGTTTAATAGTATTGTTGATCTTCTGTCTATCCTTCCAGTCAGGGATTTATTTATTTTGTTTCTATCTGCATTTGAGCCAGATGCTATCACGTTAGCTCCGTAGCTAAAGAGCTTCGCCGATGTATTGTGGAGATAAAAGTCACTGTGAATGTCCATTTCGCGTTCTCGACTCTCATTTTCAAGAGGATATAGTATCCGAGGTGGTTTGAAATACAAATCCGTGATCCACAATAGAAAAAGGAGAGTGTGTGGAATCCAATGAGCCAGCTTGTACCTAAGTTACGGTCAGAGCGAAAAAAGATATGTTTGCACTGCATTCTAGTCCGTCACTCTAACGTATCTCATCCACAAATCTTTCATCCTCGCTCAAATTAATGGGTTAATCGTCGCTTTCTCAGTCCGAATCTCTCTAGCTGCGTTGAAAACAATAGGAAAATATGAGGAAGCGAACAACCGACTACGTCACGCTACTTCCGGTAGGGGCAAGGCTTTTTTTTAATCAGAGACCAAAAGTTGCGAACTTTATCATCGTTGTTCTCTACTAAATCCTTTCAGCAAAAATATGGCAATATCGCGAAAGGATCAAGTATGACACATAGAATGGATCTGCTATCCCCGTATAAATAAAAAAAATTCATTTCAGTAGGCCTTTAAAGATAGGTGTGCCAAGCTTGTGGCATCGTAATCAAAATAACTTGAGGCTGTAATTGCTGCCTCAAAGTATGGAGCAAAATCTGTGAACACTTATGTACATGTGGGCGGTATAGCTCGGTTGGTAGAGCGGCCGTGCCAGCAACTTGAGGGTTCCAGGTTCGATCCCCGCTTCCGCCATCCTAGTTACTGCCGTTGTGTCCTTGGGCAAGGCACTTTACCCACCTGCTCCCAGTGCCACCCACACTGGTTTAAATGTAACTTAGATATTGGGTTTCACTATGTAAAGCGCTTTGAGTCACTAGAGAAAAGCGCTATATAAATATAATTCACTTCACTTCACATGTGATTTCTTAGTTTTTCATTTATAATAATTTTGCAAACATTTCTAAAAAAAAAACCAAAACATTTTTACATTCTCATTATGTAGAATTTTGCGGACAAAAAAATGAATTAATTCTATTTTGGAATAAGGCTGTAACATAAGAAAATGTGGGAAAAGTGACGCACTGAATACTTTGCGTATGCACTGTAAATAACGTGTCATGCATGTTTAAACCATGACAAAGTGAGAGTCGGGGCAAATATGACTCTGACCCGCTATATGTATGATTAACTTGAAGTGGACCTGTGTGCAGACAAGGTCTATTAATTCTGTTATGTACTGAACAGTTCAAGTGAGTGAGAGGCCAGCAGTATGAATAATATTGCTGAGAAGTGAGTGATAACACACAATAGTGACAAAGCAACGAGCTACTACACACAAAAGTTTCTGTGACGTCCTTGTCAGCAGGGATAATAATTCATCGGTTTTGACAAAAGAACACTGTTGCCCATGTGGGAGGGCGCCACAAAAACACACACTTCACACGCCTGGAAGACGTCATGTTGGTTGACACATTGTTAAAGGGAACGTGTTCATGTACAGTCAAACCTGATTTGATGTATTGCATCAAATTGTTCTTCAAGTACAGGGATGTCTGACCCCCGCCCCTCATTTTTGACTTTTCAATAATGCCGTCCATCAATTTTCTACCTCTTGTCCCTCTGGGTTGCGGGTGTGGCTGGGGCCTATCCCAGCTGCACTCGGGCAGAAGGCGGGGTACGCCCTGGTCAAGTGTCCACCTTAATGGCAAGGCCAACACAGACAGACAACATTCACACACTAGAGACCATTTAGTATTGCCAATCAACCTATCCCCAGGTGCATGAACCAATGCACTTTCACAAAAACCATGAAAATGTTGACAGAAAAAAAATCCCATCAATATAATATCTAGGGCGGTATAGCTCGGTTGGTAGAGCGGCCGTGCCAGCAACTTGAGGGTTGCAGGTTCGATCCCCGCATCCGCCATCCTAGTTACTGCCGTTGTGTCCTTGGGCAAGACACTTTACCCACCTGCTCCCAGTGCCACCCACACTGGTTTATATGTAACTTAGATATTGGGTGTCACTATGTAAAGCGCTTTAAGTCACTAGAGAAAAGCGCTATATAAATATTAATCACTTCACTTAATTTTTTTAAGACAGTTGGGACACACACACATATATATATATATATATATATATATATATATATATATATATATATATATATATATATATATATATATATATATATATATATATATATACATACATGTGTGTATGTGTATATATATATATATATATATATATTAGAGCTGCGCGGTCTGCGGACACACCCGCGAAGTCCGCGGGTAATCCGCGGGTCGGGCGGATGAATGACGAAAAAAATAGATTTTAAATAGATTCGGGCGGGTGGCGGTTGAACCAATTCGGAAATATATATACATAGTAAATGTATAAAGAGAATCCTATGCGTCCCAGCAACAATTGAGTGCCGCAAGTGAGCTCCTTCAGCGCAGCAGGGCGCATTTTAGAGGCCAGGCGCTCTCGCCTGAATCCTGGCACTGTAGATGCCATTTTATTCCTGCATAGTGCTAACAAACAAAAAAAAGTAAGTAGACATACGGTTGGATATGTTAAAGGAATTAGTCTACGTTACCTAGGCTATACCAAATAAGCCCATGTCTAACCTATATTGAGTTCGGTCAGCTGAATAATTTTGATGGTTACGTGTTGTTTGGGCGCACTACAATGCAAAGGAATTAAGGCAATTGCGTTGTTTATTGTGTTTTTTTTTCTATTGGAGATATACTACTGTGTGTTAATTATTTGGCCTCGCTTTCAAGTGAAGCGCATCTCCGATTGGCTACAATGTAAAGCTATTTAGCCTGCTTTGTTTGTCGCGACCGTCTATTTTCATTATAATTCAATTATTATTATTTGTTTAATTTATTTTTGTTTAAATAGAGATGACATACATATATTCTTTAACCTCACTAATGCCTTGCATCGTCTATATTAGATATATAACAACGGGCCGGTGGCGGGTGGGTGTGGTTTTGATAAAATGTTGGTTCGGGTGTATGGCGGGTGGATGACGACTTTTGTGATGCGGTTGCGGATGAAATAATTGCCTATCCGCGCATCTCTAATATATATATATATATATATATATATATATATATATATATATATATATATATATATATATGTATATGTATGTATGTATGTATGTATGTATGTATGTATGTATGTATGTATGTATGTATGTATGTATATGTTTGTGTGTGTATATATATACAGTATATATGTATTAATACATATATATGTATACATATATATATATTATATATATATATATATATATATATATATATATATACATGTATGTATGTATGTATATGTGTGTGTGTGTATATATATATATATATATATAGTGTATGTATATATATATATATATATATATATATATATATATATAGTGTATGTATATGTGTATACAGTGTATGTATATGTGTATACAGTCGTGGTCAAAAGTTTACATACACTTGTAAAGAACATAATGTCATGGCTGTCTTGAGTTTACAATAATTTCTACAACTCTTATTTTTTTATGATAGAGTGATTGTTTTGTTTCATCTGACATCACATGGACAAAGGTAAAACCTTCTGGAGGAAAGTTCTGTGGTCAGATGAAACAAAAATGGAGCTGTTTGGCCACAATACCCAGCAATATGTTAGGAGGAGAAAAGGTGAGGCTTTTAATCCCAGGAACACCATACCTACCGTCAAGCATGGTGGTGGTAGTATTATGTTCTGGGCCTGTTTTGCTGCCAATGGAACTGGTGCTTGAGTAAATGGGACAATGATAAAGGGGGATTACCTCCAAATTCTTCAGGACAACCTAAAGTCATCAGCCCGGAGGTTGGGTCTTGGGCGCAGTAGGGTGTTCCAACAGGACAATGACCCAAAACACACGTCAAAAGTGGTAAAGGAATGGCTAAACCATGCTAGAATTAAGGTTTTAGAATGGCCTTCCCAAAGTCCTGACTATAAACGTGTGAAAAATGCTGAATAAACAAGTCCATGTCCGAAAACCAACAAATTTAGCTGAACTGCACCAATTTTGTCAAGATTGTGGATGGCTACCAAAAGTGCCTTATTGCAGTGAAACTTGCCAAGGGACATGTAAGCAAATATTAACATTGCTGTATGTATACTTTTGACCCAGCAGATTTGCTCACATTTTCAGTAGACCCATAATAAATTCATAAAAGAACCAAATTTCATGAATGTTTTTTGTGACCAACAAGTCTGTGCTCCAATCACTCTATCACAAAAAAATAAGAGTTGTAGAAATTATTGGAAACTCAACACAGCCATGACATTATGTTCTTTACAAGTGTATGTAAACTTTTGACTTTTAAGCTGGAGCCTTTCCCAGCTGACTTCAGGATATTCATTCAGTCTTTAATTAAAAATTACACAATTAGACAGCAGATTATGTGTGCAAAATGTTTTTTGTTGTTGTTACATTTGCCGATTAAATAACGTCTTTTCCTGACAAGTCTTTCATGAGTGATAAATTAACAGACAAAATAGCAACATAAGCGTAACATGAATCATTTGCCTGCACAAGTTACCATACCTTAAAGTTTCCCCCAGCAAATATACCGGGTACACTTCCCTGTACGGCTTAATTGTAAACCAAACAAAGCCATTAAACCAGCGCTGCCTGAAAGGTGAGACGTGTTTGTTGAAGGTCATGTGGACGGAATGAAGAGCATGGCGTTTACTATGTCCTTATAGGTCGGGGAAAAGACAGCAGGTGTATGCAGACCACAGCCCCTCCCACTTGACAAACCTCTCTCAAGTCAATAGCGTAAAGATTTCACGTCATCCAGATATAACTGAGGAGGTGAAATAATTGAAGTGACTGCAAATTATTGTATTTTTTTTTTTTTTGTAGGTTTGGAATCATCTGCTGGAGAAAATGGGATGCTTTGGTTTCCTCAAGTTCATGATGTTTCTTTTCAACGGGATCATCTTTGTGAGTATTTAACGCATGTCACGCTATGAAACCATGAGTGAGTCGGGGAGATTGTGATTCTTTTCGCTCCATGGTCAATTGCTCAAACTTCTCTCAACAATCATTCCTGCATTTATTGAAGATACAGTGCACATTTCACTGGAGTCAATCCCTCTTGTTCTCCGAATAATTATTATCATAGGGAAAATTGTCTCGATGTTATTGTAATGCAGACCAGGGCAAATTAAGGCCCGTTAAGCTTTTCAATCTGGCCCGCCGGACATTCCCAAATAGTTTTTTTTAGATCTTTAAGATGAAAAGTGTAGCTGCCATTCTGATGTGCAGTGATGTTTTCAAATGACCGTAAGTCTTGAACTGTACAAAGTAGAGATGTCCAATAATGTCTTTTTTGCCGATATTCCGATATTGTCCAACTCTTAATTACCGATTCCGATATCAACCGATACCGATATATACGGTCGTGGAATTAACACATTATTAGGCCTAATTTTGTTGTGATGCCCCGCTGGATGCATTAAACAATGTAACAAGGTTTTCCAAAATAAATCAACTCAAGTTATGGAAAATAAAATGCCAACATGGCACTGCCATATTTATTATTGAAGTCACAAAGTGCATTATTTTTTTAAAATGCCTCAAAACAGCAGCTTGGAATTTGGGACATGCTCTTCCTGAGAGAGCATGAGGAGGTGGGGGGAGGATTTGGGGGTAGGGGTTAGTATTGATATTGTAGTGTCCCGGAAGAGTTAGTGCTGCAAGGGGTTCTGGGTATTTGTTCTGTTGTGTTTGTTGTGTTACGGTGCGGATGTTCTCCAGAAATGTGTTTGTCATTCTTGTTTGGTGTGGGTTCACAGTGTGGCGCATATTTGTAACAGTGTTAAAGTTGTTTATACAGTCACCCTCAGTGTGACCTGTATGGCTGTTGACCAAGAATGCCTTGCATTCACTTGTATGTGTGTAAGTGCAGCATATATTATGTGACTGGGCCGGCACGCAAAGGAAGTGCCTTACTTCCGTGTACACAGCGCCGTTTTAAAAAGTCATAAATTTTACTTTTTCAAACCGATACCAATAATTTCCGATATTACATTTTAAAGCATTTATCGGCCGATATTATCGGAATTCTCTAATACAAAGTATTTCAATGGTTGGAATCTGCCCTTTTGCATGAGTTACTATGGCCATCTAATTAGTTACTATGGCCATCTAATTAGTTACTATGGTCATCTAATTAGTTACTATGGTCATCTAAGTCAGTGGTCCCCAACCTTTTTGTAGCTGGGGACCGGTCAACGCTTGAAAATTTGTCCCATGGACCGGAGGTGGGGGGGGGGGGGGGGGGGGGGGGGGGGTGGATTTTATTTTTATTTATTTATTTTTTTCATAAAGAAATACAATAATGTGTGCTTATGGACTGTATCCCTGCAGACTGTATTGATCTATATTGATATATAATGTATATATTGTGTTTTTATGTTGATTTAATTAAACAAAAACAAAAACATTTTATTTATTTTTATTTTTTTTAAGCTTCTTGCGCGGCCCGGTACCAATCGGTCCGCGGCCCGGTGGTTGGGGACCACTGATCTAAGTCACTGCAGCTCAGACGAGCTGTGGGTGGGGAGCGTTTCCACAGAGTGTCAACCTGAAATGTGGGTGTCAGGGACAGACTCGAAGGAGATTTTTACAAGAAAGTTCTAAAGCTTAGTGATATATCAGATGTATCAGATTGTAGGTGGGTTTTATCTTTTACCCTTCGCGTTCATATTTCGCTGTTTGATGCATTTTTGTTGCGTTTCGCTTGATTGTAAAATATGTCGATCGAGAGGGGGGTGTGACGTTCATATGTTGTCAATATTCAGTGTTTTATCGTTCATAGTTAATATTGTAAATCCCACATTCTTTATTTTCATGTACAATTTGGGTGTCTCATTCAGTAAAAACATGTAAAATTCCATTCCGGCGGTCTGTCATAACGTTTTTAGCATTCAATCAGACATTATTGTGAGGTTTTGTATTAGTGTTCCTGAAAATCAGATATACCGGCCCCCAGACACATTTTGTTCTCAAAATTTGGCCCCCCGAGTCCAAATAATTGCCCAGGCCTGTTGTAATAGGAAAACTCAAACTCAGGAAAAAAAAAAAAAGGCAAGAGGGCAGAATGAAATGTGAAAGTTAAATTGCATTGACATTTTTATTTTCAAACTTAGCATATGATGAGCAAAGAACATGAAAAGGAAACATGTTTAGGCCAGCCTACTCTATATGTGATATTTATAAATATATGTGACAACCATCCCCAAAGAGAATGTGGCGACCATTCCCAACAGGATCTCATCGCTAGCATCAAAGCTAACAACTGTGTCACAACTAATTAGCGAGCTAAAAACAATTGAAACACTGTATATTCCAAGCTAAAAAGCGCACCGGTATTTAAGCCACACCCACCAAATTTTTTGAAAACATAAATATGTTTACATATACAGTATTAGCCGCAAATATATACTGGTAAGAAAGATCTTGGAAATGTTCATTTACGTACCTTAATGGTTTCCAAACGGTGCCTGACACAGGGCAGTAAAACGGCTGATCAAACAAAACAGAAGTCATCGTCATGGACCCACTAGCTGTGGAAGCTCGCTCTCCAATCAGCTAAACAGACTCAATAACGCCACTGTGACGTTTGGGTGAATTTACGAAACTGAAACAAAACAAAAAGAAAGCTGTTGTAAGTTAATAATACCAACAGACACTCGTAAACACGTTAGCATATTAGTTATTGCTAACAATGCTAGCTTGATTATGATAGCATGTACAAAAATATGCATGAAAACACTCCTACAGACATTACACATGGGACAGTTTAGTAAGTAAGAATTGTTTTAGTTATATTGTAAATCTTACAAACGTTGCTTGGAGTGATGAATGAAGAATTATTTCAAACAAACGCTACGGACGAATACTTCCGGTTCAAGGAACGGAACAGAAAGTACATTTTCAACCCGCAGCACCTGCCGCGAGCAAACTCGTCAAAAAGATGGTGCCATAGCACAAACAACACCGCACCTTTTCAGTGTCTACGTCGGTGTTCTATGAAAACTATTTGTTGAATACAAAACCCATAAATTAGCCGCACCGTTTATAAGCGGCAGGGTTCAAAGTGTTGAAAAAAAGTTTAAAATAGAGATGTCCGATATCATCGGCCGATAAATGCTTTAAAATGTAATATCTGAAATTGTCGGTATCGGTTTTGAAATTATCGGTATCGGTTTCAAAAAGTAAAATGTATGACTTTTTAAAACGCCGCTGTGTACACGGACGTAGGGAGAAGTACAGAGCGCCAATAAACCTTAAAGGCACTGCCTTTGCTTGCCGGCCCAGTCACATAATATCTATGGCTTTTCACACACACACACACAAGTGAATGCAATGCATACTTGGTCAACAGCCATACAGGTCACACTGAGGGTGTCCGTATAAACAACTTTAGCACTGTTACAAATATGTGCCACACTGTGAACCCACAGCAAACAAGAATGACAAACACATTTTGGGGGAACATCCGCACCGTAACACAACATAAACACAACAGAACAAATACCCAGAACCCCTTGCAGCACTAACTCTTCCGGGACGCTACACTCCCCCCGCCCCACACACACCTCAACACCGCCCACCTCAACCTCCTAATGCTCTCTCAGGGAGAGCATGTCCCAAATTCCAAGCTGCTGTTTTGAGGCATGTTAAAAAAAATAATGCACTTTGTGACTTCAATAATAAATATGGCAGTGCCATGTTGGCATTTTTTTCCATAACTTGAGTTTATTTATTTTGGAAAATCTTGTTACATTGTTTAATGCATCCAGCGGGGCATCACAACAAAATTAGGCATAATAATGTGTTAATTCCACGACTGTATATATCGGTATCGGTTGATATCGGTATCGGTAATTAAGAGTTGGACAATATCGGAATATCGATATCGGCAAAAAAGCCATTATCAGACATCTCTAGTTTAAAATATGATAAACTGTAGCTTCCTGTACTTAATATACTTAACCTTTATTTTAATAACAGTTGCTAATGAGATATTGTACAATATAACGAGGACTGTCAAACGATTAAAATATCTAATCGTGATTAATCACATTTTATCCATAGTTAACTCATAATTAATCAAATAATCTCAATTCTGTATATTTAATAGGTGGACCTTAGTAAAACAATTATATAAATATTAGTTTGTTAATTTTTTTATGTACTTTTTTTTATTGTATTTTTTAAACATTTCAACACAAAATGGACACAAACACTCCTTTACATACGCGCGTGTTCCTACTCTGTCTCGTCACTGGTTTTTCTGCCAGTCTGGGCTGTGACCTCGTGTTCGGGAGTGTGTCAAGTCTACTGGGGGTGCGATAGCCAGGTAGAAAAGCAAGCCCAAATAGGTAACCACACGTTCAAAAGCAAGTCCGATAAAACGCTTCCCGTGACTCACGTATTTTGCAAGTGACTTTAGTAAAAAAAATTTAAAAAACAAGCCAAAAAGCAGACTTGGCAACAACTCCGGTGATAACTCAACTCACAGCGACAATGGGTGTAAATAACCTAAACTTGCCTTTCAATATACATTTTCTTTGTCAATTTCTGCTCACTATCCGTAAAATTGTAGAAAAATACAATATAATTAAAAATATATTTGCTAACTTGTTATTATCGCGTTAACTTTGCAAGCCCTGATTATATCAACATACATTTTTAGATAGATGACCA